>NW_028245254.1:0-16424 GCF_964263255.1 Lissotriton vulgaris | reverse complement strand
TCTACTACTCGCTCTCTACTACACACTCTCTACTAATTCTTCTCTACCACTCCCTCTCTACTACTCTCTTCGACTCACTCTACTACTCACTCTCTACTACTCTCTACAACTCACTCTCTACTACTCCAGCACTATCTACTACTAACTCTCTACTACTCACTCTCTACTACTCTCTCTACTTCTCACTTTCCACTACTCTCTACTACTTACTCTCTACTACTCACTCTCCACTACTCTCTCTGTACTACTCACTCTCTACTACTCTCTACTACTCACTCTCTACTACTCTATCTACTACTCTTTACTACTCACTCTCCATTACTCACTCTACTACTCACTCTCTACTACTCTATCTCTACTACTCTCTCTCTACTACTCACTACTACTCACTCTACTACTCACTCTCTGCTACTCTCTACTACTCTCTCTCTCTCTCTGCTATTCACTCTCTACTACTCTCTACTACTCACTCTCTACTACTCTCTACTACTCACTCTCTACTACTCTCTACTACTCACTTTCTACTGCTCTCTACTACTCTCTACTACTCACTCTCTACAATTCACGCTGTACTACTCTCTACTACTCACTCTCTACTACTTTCTATTACTCCCTCTCTACTACTAACTCTCTACTACTGACTCTACTACGCTCTACTACTCACTCTCTGCTACTCTCTCTACTACTCTCTACTACTCACTCTCTACTCTCTATTGCTCACTCTCTAGCTCTCTACCTCTCTCTCTACCTCTCTACCTCTACCTCCACCTCTCTACCTCTACCTCTCTACCTCTACACCTTTAGCCTTGCTACCTCTCTCTACACACACACACACATATGTATATATATATATATATATATATATATATATATATATATATATATATATATATATATATATATATAGATATATATAGATATATAGATGTGATCAAGGGCAGTCCCTGCCCGAAACGCGTCATGCCTGCTGAAACTGCGAGAAATGGATAATAAAAGCCCGTTTTAACACTCACGAAGTTGTATGGTGGTCCTTCCTGTCTGTGGTCTCAACCGACGAACAGATTTTGCTCTGCATATATATATATATATATATATAGATATATATATATATAGATATACGCTGCTCGTTGCCCTCCTTGTAGCCAAAAAGATAACCACAACGCCTTGTGTAGCTGGCCCAAAGTTGATTTATTTCTACCTAGGTCGGACGCGTTTCGACTGTCCTTGCAAGACTGCAAGGACAGTCGAAACGTGTCCGAACAAGGTCGAAATAAATCAATTTTGGGCCAGCTACACATGACGTCATGGTTATCTTTTTGGCTACAAGGAGGGTAACGAGCAACGTATTTTACGGACCTTCTGCAGTGGGGTCCGACCGACGACGCGACTCTCGAGGCAGGCAGCGGTGAGCACACAGGAGAACAAGCGACCATATATATATATATGTATATATATGCGACACACCTTTCTCCACACAAAAGAAAGCAGAAGCCACAGAGGGGAAATCCAAGGAAGCTACTTTATTCACTGGCTGTGGCAAATGCATTTCGGCATGTAAATGCCTTCTTCAGCGCCCAAACAGTCACGATCTGAAACCTTGTGCCTTTGCACGTCCTGACATTTATTTGGGTAATCCCAAACAAGCTCCACCCCCAACAAAGACGTTTGCACACCTAATGCAAGTCTGTGATCTTCTGTGGACTGCAGCACCCAGAATGCACGATGAGGCTCCCAGGTAAGATGTGGGTAGGGGGAATCATGCCAAATGGTGCGCTTGAGGCAGGACATAGCGCAAAGTTCAAAACAAAATGTTCCTGCTTTACGGATCAGTGAACACAGTGTCCCTGGGTCCCCAACTGCTCCAACCTTGATGCTCGAGAGTCCAATTCAATGGGGACAGCCAGACAATGCTCGCCGCCCAGCATGAGGCGGAATGCCTCAAAACCATCTGCTTCTTCTCCCAGCACCCGGGCGTTCCCAGACAGACCGATAACTCTGTTTACACAAAACTGCCAGGAGCAGGATGCCAGTGTAGTCCGGGCCTCTTAAAGGAGCAGGGGCCTCTGAAGCACGTCTCTGGCCGACGTGGAATTGATGCGACACACCTTTCTCCACACAAAAGAAAGCAGAAGCCACAGAGGGGAAATCCAAGGAAGCTACTTTATTCACTGGCTGTGCCGAATGCATTTCGGCATGTAAATGCCTTCTTCAGCGCCCAAACAGTCACGATCTGAAACCTTGCGCCTTTGCACGTCCTGACATTTATTTGGGTAATCCCAAACAAGCTCCACCCCCAACAAAGATGTTTGCACACCTGATGCAAGTCCGTGATCTTCTGTGGACTGCAGCACCCAGAATGCACGATGAGGCTCCCAGGTAAGATGTGGGTGGGGGGAATCATGCCAAATGGTGCGCTTGAGGCAGGACATAGCGCAAAGTTCAAAACAAAATGTTCCTGCTTTACGGATCAGTGAACACAGCGTCCCTGGGTCCCCAACTGCTCCAACCTTGATGCTCGAGAGTCCAATTCAATGGGGACAGCCAGACAATGCTCGCCGCCCAGCATGAGGCGGAATGCCTCAAAACCATCTGCTTCTTCTCCCAGCACCCGGGTGTTCCCAGACTGACCGATAACTCGGTTTACACAAAACTGCAAGGAGCAGGATGCCAGTGTAGTCCGGGCCTCTTAAAGGAGCAGGGGCCTCTGAAGCACGTCTCTGGCCGACATGGAATTGATGCAACACACCTTTCTCCACACAAAAGAAAGCAGAAGCCACAGAGGGGAAATCCAAGGAAGCTACTTTATTCACTGGCTGTGGCGAATGCATTTCGGCATGTAAATGCCTTCTTCAGCGCCCAAACAGTCACGATCGGAAACCTTGTGCCTTTGCACGTCCTGACATTTATTTGGGTAATCCCAAACAAGCTCCAGCCCAAACAAAGACGTTTGCACACCTGATGCAAGTCTGTGATCTTCTGTGGACTGCAGCACCCAGAATGCACGATGAGGCTCCCAGGTAAGATGTGGGTGGGGGGAATCATGCCAAATGGTGCGCTTGAGGCAGGACATAGCGCAAAGTTCAAAACAAAATGTTCCTGCTTTACGAATCAGTGAACACAGCGTCCCTGGGTCCCCAACTGCTCCAACCTTGATGCTCGAGAGTCATATGTATGTGTAGATATATATATATATATATATACATACATATATAAACATATATATAATCTGCATATCTATACAAATACAAATATAAATGCATGCATACATATACATATACATATATGCATACATATGCATGTTATGTACATGAAAGTTTGAAAAACACTAATAAAAGCAAAGCAATAAAGCCACCTAATTACAAACAGAATTGCTTTAACTTAAACGAGGGCGAGAGCTATTACATTTTAATTGCTTGTTTACTTTGGTTCCATCAAGAGGGCATTCAGATGTGTCACACATTTGCCATACATTCTGAATGTCAGCACTCTAGTTGCTCATTGGATCACTGTAGTAAAGCTACTGCTCACCAGGGAAGTCTGCTGCTGGTATTCAAAGTGCATGTTTCAGTCTGCATGTTAGAATTTTTTAATGAAATCGAAGAGGATTTGAGAAGCAAAAATGTGCCCTAATGTTTCTTTCTGCAGCACTATCGTAATTTCTATGGCAAAATGAACGCCCTCATTTAGTTCCTTTGTAAATTTAATGTTTTAAGGGTTACCACTTTATTCCAATCAAGATGGTGATGGAGCAAGGATTCGCACGAGAAGCGACTTGCTTGAACTCATGAACCTCGAATAACCCTAACTGTGTATTCAACATGTTTGTCTTACTAATTTACCCCTTGCCAAGGAGCTGACTGATTAGAAGATGCTCCTGGGAACGCGCCCTATTGAACCCAAGTTTAAACAATGTAAAACAATGTATTGGGCAATAGAACATCCATTGTTGGGTGGAATAAACCGTCATGAGAACCTGAAATTTGATGGGCGGGAACGAAATTTGAATAGGAGACGGCAAAAGTCTAAAATTTAGGTGGTGTGATGACCTGTCCTCCTCCTTTGTCCAATCGAAATTGGGGATCCTTACACTTTCAACATTGGGGGGTGGTACACTGACCTGGAAAACAGTATAACCAGAGTAGGCTTAGCAAGTTAATTTAACCGACTTGTCCGAATAGCTGACCTGTCACTGACCCAACGCACTCAATAGGTGATTAAGAGCAGAGGGCTGCGGAACACTCTGTTGGGAGGTTTGCTGACCCATTCGAGGTTCTGGGAAGCTGAAGTGCTGGCGAAGCACTTTGCTGGTGAATGCTGTAACCCAATCAGGGTTTTGGCTGATTCCTTGCAGAGAGGGAGTAGCGCAGGCGTTGCAACTGAACTGCGGGTGCTGGTCTTAACCTTTGGTGGTCCGGTCCTGATCCAAATCTGGGGTTTCCTGTCCTGATTTCTAAACTGCACCTGCTGGCCTACTGGTACTGTAACCTTTGGGGTTCTTCTGTCCTTTTCAACTGACCCGTGGCCAGGGTTGGTCTTCACACCATTCTAGGTAAATATAAATCTGTGTGGGTAATTGTTAGTATAAATTGTTTCCCTTTCTCTACCCTCCCTAAAATTGCTAAAGTTTAATTGCATATGTTCCTTTTCTTACCCATTCCCTTGGTAAATGATAAACTCGTGTTTTTGCTGTTCATAGTGTGTTCCATTTTCTTACCCTCCTTGTAGATGATTGCAAACGTTATTCATGATTGCATAAATGTTTCCTTTTTTCTTCACCCTCCCTTTAAAGTAATCAAACTTGGTTATTTTGATTAATTGTGTGTTCCATTTCTTACCTTCCCTATAGTTATATGCGAAAATCTGGTTTCGTCATTGCATATTGTGTTCCTTTTTTCCAACCGTTGATGATTGCGAAAGCTGTGTTGTTATAGTATGTTCCTTATTCTTTACCCACCCTTAGAAAATTGTGCAAGTTAGTTTTAAAACTAATAGCTTGTTGCTTGTTCCTTGTTCTTACCTTCCCGTTATTCTTTTACTAAATGATTGGCATAATATATCTTTTGCATAGTTATACACTATTTCCGATTTTGATTATTGATAGTCTTATGGCTTTAAATCTGTGGATCATGACCTTTGATGATAATTAGATAAAGATTTTAAAACTTTCCCTTGTCTGTGATTATTACATGAGTGCAAATGTTATTGGTCACCTAATTTAACTAACTCCCTGATCCTAGAGGTCTAGGTACCAGTGACAAGGATAGGTGACAAGGATTGGTAAGTCAATTGGTATTGGACCTAGTGGTATACAAATAGACTGGTAGTAGAGCGAAAGTTACCTGATTGAATAAAACGTATATTTGAATTAAGGGCCCAGGTGAGTATTGGTAAAATTTATAGTCGGGAGACTGCGCGCTCTATCAATGGCTTCAGGTGTTCCATACTTTTGTCATAAGTATGACTGTTCGCACTCTAGTTGTTCTTTAGAACACTCTAGGACATTCTGTCATTGGGCTATACTTGGGCTACATCTGGGTGATATTTGTGCTACATTTAGGCTCTTTTGTCTCTGGCGGCCATCTTGGGAGACTTATTTGTTATGAAGTTTCCTAATTTCCTCATTTACTACAGTCTCCCCAGTGGGAAATATTTTCAGTTTTTTACTTTAGTTCCATCAAGAAGGCATTCAGATGTGTCACACATTTGCCATACATTCTGAATGTTAGCACTCTAGTTGCTCATTAGATCAATGTAGTAAAGCTACTGCTCACCAGGGAAGTCTACTGCTGGTATTGAAAGCACATGTTTCAGTCTGCATGTCAGAATTATTTTTAATGAAATAGAAGAGGATTTGAGAAGTCACTCAAAATGTGCCCTTATTTTTCTTTCTGCAGCACTAATCATACTTTCTATGGCAAAATGAACCCCCTCATGTTCTTCCTTTTTAAATTAAATGTTTCAAGAGTTTCCCCTTTAGTCCAATCAAGATGGCTTCAGGTGTGCTATACTTTTGTCATGAGTAAGGCTGTTAGCACTCTAGTTGTTCTTTAGAACACTCTGGGAAGCTGCAGTAGAACACAAAGAAATCAACTGACAGTCTCTGCCCTTGTTGGATATACATGTTTTACTGAGAATGTCAGACTTTATTCTCACATGACTGAGAAAAATAATGTGAATTTACCGAAAATATGCTCTCAGTTTAGCTTATAGATCACCTCCAAACCTCCGTGGGAAAAGCATGAGAAAATAGTTTTCTCTCAAACATGATTCATGATATCCCAGCAGAAGGCTTTTTCACATGGTAAAATCACCATAGAACACACCACAATTCCTAAAATGAGTATGGTACCATCAACAAATGATTTATAATGTAACTAAAGTCTTAAAACCTTCCATTAACTGCAATGCTTTTTAATGAGGTGCTATCATGTATATTGGTCCCAAGATGGCGGCCAACACTTCTTGGATGAAGTGCTGACAGACACGATGAGATGTCTGGTTAGGCTCTGCCCAGATATATATATATTTTTTTCCATTAATATCTAAAAAACTACTGAACAGATTTACACCATTTAACAAAAAGGCACGAATCTGAACCAAGGACTACCTCTTTGCCAAATTTGGTGTAATTCCGTTCAGCAGTTCGGGCTGTAGCTGGGACTAAAGATTCCCATGAAAATTGCCTTGGGAAAACACTTTTTGGGACCCCTCTTTTTTCTCGGCCCCCGCTCGACGAATCATCCCGAGACTTTCAAAATAGGAGCGGACCAGAGCAGGCCAAATGATTTGAACATTTCGCAAAGATTCGTCAACTGGCGCGAAAATTATTGGGAATAGAATGTTGCTAATTTCCTATGGAAAATAGGTCCTAACTATAACTACCTACTGGCGACCGCCAGTAGGTAATATACATATATATACACACACATATACATATAGTCAGGTTCCCTGTTGCCTCTACATTTGCTTCATTTCCCTCTGCACATATTTAATATTTAAGATCTCTCACTATGCTCACTTTTTTATTCGGTGTTCACTTCCAATGATACATGATGTGATAGGATATTTTAACAATTGTGTTATTTATGTGATTTTAACAGTGAATTTTTGGCTATGACCGATCTTTTATTGTTACTAAATATTTATACATAGTGTTTTGAAAATCCTTTTTCATCAGGCACGTGGCACTTTACATTAATAATAATTTTGCACTGATTTGGATAGCGATGTTTGCACTATCAGCTAAGTTGTTGCCTGCCATTATAACAGGTTTATTAGTTAACTTACATAGATTTTTCTAAATTGCTTTTTTCACCTTATATTGATTCTTTGCATCTGATATGTTATCTTTGTCTTTAGTTTTATTTAAGATACTGTTTTATGATGTATTACAGGAAGAATGGGAGCCAATAGGGATTTATCCCGGAAGACCACTGCACCCTGTACTGTCGGAGAACAAACAGTCTCTACATTATATGTTTACTGTTATACTGGTAAATTCTAAACAAGCATTTATGTTGATATAAGAAATACTGTATATAGTTTTCGCTTTGTTTCTTATTCCTTATTTTTTCTGTTTGGGCTTTTATGCTTTTTAGACGGAAAAGGAATAGTTGTTGATCGGTTGACTTACAGACTCAGTTTGTCTTTTATGTCTATGGTCATGTGATACTAAAGACCAGAGCATACAGGGGGCGGGGTTTTTACTCACAAGCATTTAGAAATGAAAAAAATATAACAACCTTACATGTGATCAAGGGCCCACGGACCCGAAACGCGTTGTGCTGTTGCTGCTTCACCTGCACTATTAAAAACATCTCAAGCCAGATCCTGTGGTCCGTCTCTCCTTTGCTTCGCCGATCTGACTGATTGGAGGTGGCGTGTGGAGTTTGTTTTTTGTATATATATATATATATATATATATATATATATATATATATGTATATATATATATATATATATATATATATATATATATATATATATATATATATATATATATATATATATATATATATATATATATATATATATATATATATCATGGCCGGTACTTGCAAGAATATGCTGGGACTTTTATCCAAATATGCAGCAATTGAACTGGAACAGGTCATTAAGGACATAGAAAAACTGAAAGATGCGCTTGATAAACATGATGCCAAAGATAAAATCAAAAAAGCACTGGAACACATGGAAAAGAGACTTGACAAATATGAGGATGAAATCAAGCAAAAGAAAAAAAGCAAATTCCTACGTGATAAACAGGACTTTGCTAGCGGGCAGATCCTGACCTTTGGCAAAAAATATGACGGTGCGATAAAACAGTTTAAACAATCAGGCGCAAGTACACAGCAACGCAACACGACGATATCTGTTGCTGGATCAGAGATTTACTCAAAGTCGGATGAAACAATGGACACCAGCAGCAGGAATATCTTAACCTGCAGCCCCTGGAAGAGTATCTTTTTTTACAGTCAGGAATGACACTACGGACAAGACCACTGGAACAGAGATACGGGAGGGGAAGAGGCGCAAACGTAAGAGGAGGCCAACGAGGAGGGATGGAAGGAAACACAAGAGGAGCAATGTCACATGGGAGATCAACACGACAGGCCAAGCAACAATGATGGGTGAGCACAATTCAACAATTGTGAACCTTTCTTCCCATACTTTGACTTTTGCTGAGAGATCGGTATTGGAATTGGGCTTGACATTCTGCCCCATGGCCAATTTCGATTACAGCCGGACCAGAATTGATATTTCCCTTTTTGTACGTAAACGAAAACTTATGAAAATGTTTATGCAAAAGAAAAAGCGTGCCTTAGACCAAAGGGCAAATGAAGCAGGTTGGAGCACACATGCATCAAAGGTGCTAGCGATACAGGATGTTGAGAGACTGGCATGTGCAATGGAATTATGTGGTGAGGTTATTGAGGGTCTGAATGATTCTGAAATGCTTGAACACATGGGGTTGACACTTGTAGGCAGTGACACCACAAACTTCAGACCCAAGTCGACACTTAACCCCATTACACCACATGACAGTTTAGACACCTTCCACAAAGTTGTAATCAGGGACCTGATGTATGTGTGGAAGGGCAGAACAAACAAACATGCTCACAACCTGACACCTGAACAAAGGGAGGCCCTGGGCACACTGAATGCAGATCCCAACTTCATCATAAAGCGGGGTAATGTGGTCCTCTGGGACATCAACATGTACAAGGATGAGGCAAACAAACAGTTGGGACTTTCTGGAAACTATAGGAAGTCAAACAAGGAGGAATATTTCTCGAGCATAACCAGCTATTGTGAGAAGTTAAGGGTGTGGAAGGAGGGTGGTCTACTGGCCGAGGCAGAATACAGATTTCTATACAACAAGCACCCAGTCGCCCCTTGTTTTTACATGTTGCCCAAGGCGACAAAGATGGCAACAATCCACCCGGCAGACCTATTGTGTCTGCCAATGGCAGTCTCCTAGAAAACACCTCCACCTTTTTGGACACTTTCCTTTTCCCTTATGTTCTCAACCTTCCCTCCTACTGCAGAGACAGTACAGACTTCATCAATAAAATAGAGGGAATCACATGGGAAGAAAATTTCTGGCTTGTCACTATAGACGTAGTTTCCCTTTATACATGCATCAGACACCATGATGGTATAAATACCTGCAAACACTTCTTTAGGGACAGATCAATTTTCCTTCTTAAACAAACTGAGATGTTACTTGAAATGTTGGAATTTTGTCTGCTCAACAACTATTTTCTATTTGATGACAGGTGGTTCAAACAGGAGGTGGGTACTGCGATGGGAAGCTGCTTTGTGCCTAGTTACGCGTGTATGCTAATGGGGTGGTAGGAGGAGCAAATGCTTTGGACAGATGAGAATGAGAATCTCACACGCCACATTGCCTTCTATACCCATTACATAGATGACATCTTCATGATCTGGGGGGGCCCGAAAAAAGACCTAGATAGGTTCCTCTACTCATTGAATAGGAATAACATAAATCTCAGATTTACCCCCAACAAGCTTGATCAGGGGGAAATGGATTTTCTTGATATAACAGTCAAGGTTGAGGACGGTAAACTACACACCAGCCTATACAGGAAGCCCACATCTGGGAACAGCGTTTTACACGCTAGCAGCCATAATCCTGTCAGTCTTAAGAACAGCATCCCGTACAGGGAGCTGCTTAGAGCTAAGCGTAACTGTAGTTCCCAGACAGCCTTTGTGAGAGAACATACATCCATGACTAAAAGATTCAGGGCCAGAGGGTACCATGGCAAGATACTGAAAGCAGCCACAGAAAAAGCTAAATCTAGAAACAGAGCAGAACTCCTTGGTAAGAAAATGAAAGGGACCAGATCTACTAATAATGTCAGGATGATAACTACATACAATGTGGAAGCACAGAAAATCCGTGAGACACTAAAGAAACATGGCACATTGTGAAAAACGATCCTGTGATAGGGAGCTCAGTCAGCACACAACCACAAGTTACCTACAGAAAGGCATGCGCTCTCAAAGATATGTTAGTCAGGAGCTATTTGGGGGCCCCCAAGAAACGAACATGGCTGAAGGAACAGAAGGGCTTTTTCAAGTGTGGAAAGTGCAAGGCGTGTGGGACAAGCAAAAATTTAAAGTCATACCCTGTGCCGACGTGGAAAACTGAACTCATTGGTAAATTCATGAATTGCAATACTGATTTTTGTGTCTATGTCATTGTATGCCCATGCGGAAAGTTTTACGTAGGGAGTACGATCTTCCCTATCAAAAAGCGCATCCTTGAACATATGAGGGCAATCAAGAATGGTGATATGAGCTATGCCACTGTGCGCCATTGGTTGCGGTATCACAACAATGATGTTAATTGTTTCTCATTTTTTGGCATTGACAGAGTACCACCAAATCCCAGAGGCGGTGACAGAGTTAAACAATTGCGAATCCTTGAATCACATTACATCGTTCACCTCCATTCTAAGAACCCCTTTGGCCTGAATGAGGACGAGGAGTTACATGTCCATCTTGGATAAGTACTCTGCACATGACCCTGCTGTTTCTGAATTACCTGCCATAAACCTGGAATTTCTGCTGTTATGATCGCCAATTTCTATGACTATACTGTAACTTGGAAGAGGGCTCTCTTCCTTGCCTAAACAGATAGGACATTGAAATTTCACTGAATAGCCTAGTACACTCAATACTGTTTACCATCTCTGGACTACGGACCACGATCCGTTCCCAGAGACACACCATTACCATAATCATGCTTCTAAATTAACCCGATTGTAGTTATCTGGAACCTTAGGAATTCCATTAATCTTATTGAACTCTGGGTTACTTCTTCTTTTTGCGATCTTTTAATTTTCACACTCTTTGCACATCTCACTTTCACCCACCACAATGCCCTGCCACCTAATTTTTGAACCTTAGTGTTGTATATATTCAATATAGGGGTCACTTCACTGCACAAATTCCGGCATTGGTTCCAGGCTTGAACCAGTGTCGATTTTTTAAGGACCATCCAATTGCATTACTTGGTTTTATTCCTAAATTGCACTTCTATATTGGCATCTTTGTATAAATTTTCTTGTTCATTTCATGCTTTGTCAAAATGTACAGTTATTCAACCTGAATGAATTGCTTTTGCATATTGAACGATTTATGTCAGTAGGCCACTTGGGCCAGATTGCCATTATATTACATGTAATGTTTACCTGGACAGAATGCACAAGGCCACTTGGCCTGGAAGTTTCATTTGCTTTTTTCCATTGGTTCAAACTCATCGAATGGACATATTTATTTCATTATGAAATTTCATTGAATTACATGACTGCACTAAGCAAAGCGTTAACTATTATTTAAAATGTTTTTAATTAACTTGCAGTTATGACGCTAAATAGCATGTGTGATGAAAACAGTGGCACCATATAGTCTGTTTTCCTGCTCCATTGTAATTCTGTCCTCTCGGATCTTGGTCCTACCACACTTTCTACCATTGTGCACTTTAAATTGGTGTTTTCAAATGTATGCCTTTGGCTAACGAGAAAGACCTCCTGGTCGAAACGCGTCGCCAATAAACATCTTGTTTATACACAGATCACCGGAGTGCAAATCTGTTTGTTCCTCGTGCAACCGTACCGAGAGACATTTCGCCGAAATATACATATATATATATATATATATATATATATATATATATATATATATATATATATATATATATATATATATATATATATAAAAAACTAGGAAATCAGTTCAAAGTGCTAAATTTGTAAAGACAAAGGGTGCCTGGGCCTAAAGTTTATTATATATATAGTATCACTTTAAATATTATGAAACATTCCCCAATTAAGCACATAAATTCCAGATCTTTTGACTGGGTGTGAGTGTTTGATTGATTCAGATGCTCTGTCCATCACCACCCCCTTTTGTACCGCTTTTGGCCGCCATAAGTGTGCTAGGGTATGCTCAGACGTGAGTCCCTTGCTCACTTTGCCACTGGATTCATGCAAGCCGGGCTGAAGACGGCTGGAATGCCAGAAACCGGTCCTCGGAAGCTTGTTTCCGGTCCAGGGAAGACATGGCTTGGCAGTTCGGGCTGGACTGTTCCCATGAGGCACAGGGTCAGACTGATTTGCATATAGCCATGTCTGAACTGGGGTGGCAGAGTGGGCTAAAGAACGGTGATGGATTAAACTCAGATCTTTTGACTGGGTGTGAGTGTTTGATTGATTCAGATGCTCCGTCCATCACCACCCCCTTTTGTACCGCTTTTGACCGCCATAAGTGTGGCAGGGTATGCTCAGATGTGAGTCCCTTGCTCACTTTTCCACTGGATTCAAGCAAGCCAGGCTGAAGACGGCTAGAATGCCAGAAACCGGTCCTCGGAAGCTTGTTTCCGATCCAGGGAAGACATGGCTTGGCAGTTCAGGCTGGACTGTTCCCATGAGGCACAGGGTCAGACTGATTTGCATATAGCCATTTCTGAACTGGGGTGGCAGAGTGGGCTAAAGTACGGTAATGGATTAAACCCAGATCTTTTGACTGGGTGTGAGTGTTTGATTGATTCAGATGCTCCGTCCATCACCAACCCCCTTTTGTACCGTACATAATATTTTCAGGCGCATCTTCTCTTTCATGTGTGAAAGTGAAGTGACACACGGGAGAGAAAAGTGATTGGGGCTGGGGACCAGGGCACCATAGAAAGTGAGACCTTAATGATAGCTGAGCACATGATACTAATAGGGCTGAACTACACAGAAAGTGGTACGACTAGTGGAAGAAGAAATGGGGCCCTACATGGGGAGCAGAGGGGGAGGGGCGTACTGGTAAGGATCAAGTAGTGGAACGGAGAGATATGTACATCATTTTTATGTCTTTTGCTTTCTCACCCTAAGTGTGCTGGTTATGCCCAGACATGTGTTCTGGATGACTGTGCCACTGGATTCAATCTAGCCTAGCTGAGGAGGGGTGATACCCCAAAACCAGTCTGAGGATGCATGTTTCTCGTCCCAGGATGACCTGGCTTGAAAGCTTGGGCTGCACTGTTCTCATGAGGAGCAGGGTCCAGACTGATTTACATATGGCTGGGTCTAAACTGAGGTGGCAGGGTGAGCAAATGAACAATGGATTTTACCCAGATCTCTTGACTAGGTGTGAATGCTTGATTTGTTCTGCATTTTATCCATCATTTGTGTGCCTTTTGCTATTGCTGATGGAGGCAGGGTTCCATCTCGGGTAAGAGTGGGGAAATGGTCAATGAGGGTATCCCATATGAGGAAAATGAGATATTTACGGATGCGCTGAGTCTCCTCAAAGCGCAATGTCTCACTCTCCACCTTTCCCTATTGCTGCACAGCTCCATGCCATTATGCTATTATGTGTGGCTGCCGAGATTGGCAGTTAAGGTTATAGCATGCTTAGTGAGAAGTAATGCTAAACTTGCAAAGCACGCCCTGAGTACCACGTGCCTCCCATGCTTTAAAAAACATAAGGCATAGGCCTCCCAGGTTATTTTTACTGGAAATTCCGTCACCTCATGGAGTGTGGAGTGGGCTGTCTGCCAAAAAGAGGAGAGGGTGGGACAGGACTTTAGCATGTGTATGAGGTCTGCTGAGAACTACTGACAGTCTGTGCATGCCTAATGTGGTGAGGGAAAAATGGTTATGCTGGTGTGAGGTATTTCTATGGAGTATATTGAATTGTGTGCTCTGAGACCAGGCATTGCGGGAGACCTTGTGGGGGTATTCAAGTCCACTATTCCATTCAGCATTGTGGAACACAAGACCTACATCTGTGTCCCATTTATCTCTGACGGAGACACGTGGTGTCACCGCATGATCTCTCATGACCCCATAGAGCCACGTGTAAGGTCAATATTACGTACCCATGGTGAGTACATTCTGGATAATGGAGTGTGTGGGAGGTGTGGTGTCCGATATGGACATTGAGTGCAGAGGGCATGCTGTACCTGATGATATTGTAGGAATTGACTACTGGGAGGGCAAAGTCATCAATCAAGAGGTCAATGTTTAGAAGCTGGCCATCTATGAACAGGTTGTCGACAGTAGTGCCAGGTAGTAAGGTCCCCATAGGAGCGAGGGTCAGGAGCCGACGTGAGACCCAGCAGGGGGAAGGACGGGGCGCACGGGAACACATGGTGTTTAACCCGTTTGATGCGTCAAGCGTCCCCCGCCATCTGACGTCACAGTGGGCGTGAGCGGAGGACGGCCGGGGGCCGTCTGAACCCCACCCACTCATTATTTCACCCGCACATCAGCAGAATTCATGCCGCGGTCAACGGGTTAAAGTCAATGTCCATTTGATGCATTTGTGCATTATGGTTAGCAAGTATGGTGGGTGTCTGCGAAGAGGGGCTACTCTGGAGAGCAGAAAGCTCTGGAGAGCTGCGAGGGTGAACAAACCCAATTCCACATGGGTTTCTGTCAGGTTGCACTGTGCTAGCCACTGGGAAAGCCAAAGAAGTTGAGGTGCTAAATAATAAACCTCGGATGAAGGGGTGCATAGGACGCCTTTCTCCACAGGTAGTTGTAATTTACGTAAGGCTATGCGGTGGCATTTATTGCTCTGGATAACCTCTCGAAGTAGAGCAACTAGATAATAAAGAAAACTTTTGGGCTAGACAACAGGAAAGTTAGTGAAGTGATAAAAATGGTGGGAGAGCATGATTTTTTAGATATAGCTGTATTGCTGACTGGGGCTAGCAGGAGCGATTTCCAAAATTGGACTTCAGATTTCAGGGTTCGCTGGAGGTTGCCTTTGAAGAGATCTGCAGGAGAGTGGTTTAAACGAAACTCCAGGTACCAAACAGCTTCACTCTTCCATTCCAGCATATTATCCCCCAGTCGAACCCCAACAGGAGACAACAGGGTTCCCAAGGGAAAAGCACAGGATTTTGCCCAATTGACCTACAACCCGGTGACGTGTGCAAATGAAATCAGAGTGGTATAAATAGGGGAAAGGTGCACATGGATGTCACAGATGTAGATGAGGAGATCCTCAATGTAGAGGGAAAGTGCGCAGGTCATGCCATTGAGAGGGATTCCCAGCCCTCTTCCTCTAATTGGAGCCGGGAGACAAATGCGAACAAAAGAGGGAAGAGCGTACATCTTGCCTGGTGCCTCTTTCCACAGGGTACGTCTTGGAGAAAAGTTGGCCCAATCGAACTTGAGATTTGGGAGTGGTGTATAATAACCGCGTGTATGTCTCGAGGTGCTTTCCCACTCCTAGTATGGCCAAACACTGGAATAGGTAGTCCCATTCCAGTGTCAAAAGCATTTTCTAGATCAAGAATAAGGCATGCAGCATATGGGAATTGATGGGGGCCTAGTCCATCAGGTGGAAAAGGTGGCGTGTGTTGTGGGAGGTGCTCCGCCCGGGGACGAAGGCACTTTGATCAGGGTAAAATAGATTGGGGAGCACCTAGGCATTTTGGTCAGCAAGGATATGCACCAGACTTTTGTAATTTGTGCCCAGAATAGGAATGGGGCGATAGGATGCTAAAAGGGTCGGATCACAGTCGAGCTTCAGTAGCAATATCAAAATGGATTCACATAGGAAGGCGGCAGGCTTGTAGCGCATAGGGCCTTCTCGTGTACCTCAGCCTGGCGAGGGGCAAGGAGGGTACTAAAAATGCTGTAATATTCGATAGGGAGACCGTCCTGGCTGGGTGGTTTGTTATTGGTTAGAGTGTGGATGGCCTGTTTAATCTCCTGAACAGTTTGGGAAAGTGTGGCCTAGAAAAAGCCTTGCTTAGTATTAAGGGAGTAGATGTTGCCCATGACAACTCTGGAGACGTCATGATGGCCATCGACAATAGCGAAGCGTCCCTCTTTGTCCATTATGAGGTTGATTACTTAAATCTGGACCCCTGGCGGATCCAAACAAGAGTACCC
>NW_028245253.1:0-15121 GCF_964263255.1 Lissotriton vulgaris | reverse complement strand
CAAGACCCCCACATCATGCGGAGTTCCCCAGGGCTCCTCCCTGTCACCTTTACTGTTCAACCTGTACCTCCAGCCCCTACTCCACTCACTCCGTAACTGGGACATCACAGTCTACAACTATGCCGATGATCTGCAGATCATCTTTCCACTCAACTCCCCCAATGCAGTAGACAACTTCCACTCCGTTATGCTTCACATCCAGGATTGGATGAACTCCAACCAACTGAAGCTGAACCCCGGGAAAACCGAGCTTCTGCTCCCGGGCTCCAGCCCCTCTTTCTGGGGAACCCAGTTCTGGCCCACTGAACTGGGCCTTCCACCGGCCCCCTCGATCTCTGTAAAGAGCATCGGCGTGACCATCGACGCCGAGCTCTCCCTCCGACCCCATGTCGGCTCTGTGATTTCTTCCTGCTCCTTCCAACTCAGAAAGATCCGGAAGGTCAGCCATTTGCTTCCCCCGCCTGCTCTGATCCAAGTAATCATCTCTCTTGTGCTTTCCCGCTTGGACTTTTCCAACTGCATCTACCACGGACTTCCAAAACCACTTCTTCACCGCCTTCAGGTAGTCCTGATGCATAAACTACACTGGCTGACTATAGAACAGAGGGTGGCCTTCAAGCTGGGCTGCCTCACGTTCAAGGCTCTCCATTGCACCAGTCCTGCCTTCCTGACCTCCCTCATCACTCCCTACCGCCCAAATCGCAATCTACGCTCTGCTCATCTTCAGTCGCTTGTCGTACCCAAAACCAGAACTAACAAGTTCGGCGGACGAAGGTTTGCCCTCTTGGCCCGAAGTTCAGGAACTCTCTCCCCTGACCATCAAATCAAGAAGCTCCCTCCTTCACTTTAGGAAGCTGATCAAAACCTTCCTCTTTCCCCCACCCTACTAACCCCGCATAAACCCCAGACTGTGTATCACCTCTGTCCTATAGCGTCAGGAAACCCTTGGTGTCAGTGCGCTATACAAATTCCATTTAATAATAATAATAATTTTTAGAACTACCTCCAATTTTTTTTTAAAATGCTACATTTTTCTTTAAATCTGTCACTCTTTTTTTCCCCATGGTACGCTCCCCGGTGCGCGTACCGGGTGCTCCACCGCGCAAATCAAAAAAATAAAATAATAATTTTGCCCCGCTGGGCCCTTTTATGGCCCCCACATCAAACCTAGGGGGTCAGGGGGGGGTCTATCCTGCCCCCTTTTGGTCATTTCCCTCTTTGTTTTTGCCACCTCTTGTGTCTCGATCCTACCGAGACACAAGATGGCGGCTGCTCCGTACTGTTTGGAATGTTTACAGACACCCGAGAGCCAATCAGCTTTCCGCTCGCAAACTCGTGTAGCGCGCTGGTGCGCGCCCTGGTGCGCGTACCGGGGCACGCTTATAGATATATATATATTTTTTTAACCTAAAATACTCAAAATCCACTGGAGCACATATCTTGAGACATAGCAAAGGCACATCGGGCTACCAGTCCTTACAATTTTGCCAAGTTTGGTGGAAATCCATTCAGCCGTTCGGGCTAAAAGTGAGGTCGACCGCCCTATGGAAATTAACATGGGGAAAACACGTTTTGGGACTCCCTTTTTATCTCGCCCCCGCTTGACGAATCCCCCCAAAGTTTCAGGGAAGGACTGGAGCGCCGCAAGGCAAATTTGAGGAAATTTTCTGGCAGATTCCTCAACGGGCACCAAAGTTATTCCCAATAGAATGTTGCGATTTCCCTATTCAAAATAATCCTAACTATAACTACCTACTGGCGACTGCAAAGGGTGTCCTCAAAGGAAAGGTCGCACACAGAAGGGTTTCCACACACCATTCCAGGCAACTGCCACCACCACAAGCCTTTGCAGCGTTCAATATTGCAGTGCGCCAAACGTTTCAAGCCGTAGCCCTTGATCACTGGCCTGCAATAAACACAAAAGAGGCATCCACTTGAAAATCTGAACATTTATTAGATGTTAACAGTCCCGCCCCAGTGGGCGTAGGCTGGCAAGGCATCTTGGTAAACGTAGTCCCTCTGCCAAGACTTCAGTTCCGTGTATGCCCCAGTGGATTGGATGCCTCATAGTGTCACAGTATAAACCCCAGTGGGCGAGCGCTTGCATCAAGTCCGTAGTGTAGCTCACCAATACAATCCTGAAATGAGGCCCCTTCTGTTCCAAATGCGTGCTCAGAGTGCAAGCACCAGGATCTGCCAAAAAATAAGCAGCGGGACCCCTCCTACTGTGACACTATATGCCTACGCCCACTGGGGCGGGACTGTTAACATCTAATAAATGTTCCGATTTTCAAGTGGATGCCTCTTTTGTGTTTATTGCAGGCCAGTGATCAAGGGCTACGGCTTGAAACGTTTGGCGCACTGCAATATTGAATGCTGCAAAGGCTCGTGGTGGTGGCAGTTGCCTGGAATGGTGTGTGGAAACCCTTCTGTGTGCGACCTTTCCTTTGAGGACACCCTTTGCTTGATGTTTGGCGGCTCGTCCCGCCGCGGAGGGGTCCCGCTGCTGATTTTTTCGCAAGTACTTACAGATACGTCAGTATTTCAGACGTATCTGTAAGCGCAAAAGTGATGCATTGCTGGAGTGCGTCACAAAAATGATGCAACTAAAGCAATGCATCTTTTCTTACCCTTCCACACCCCTGTTCCTTTTCTACATTTTCTTTGAATATCCACATTCCCCATGTTCACTCTCCTTCTCCTTACTTTCCTTCCCAACACTCACCTTCTTTGAATCCCCCTACTTCACTTCCTTTCCCCTCTCATACCTTTCTGTTCTTTCTTACTCATTTTCCTTTCCTTTATCAATGCACTCCACTTCACTTACTCTTTTTCATTTTTTTAAGAATATAGCTCTTTGATGAGAATTGGAGGTAGTTCTGAAAAGAACTTTTTTTTCTTCTTTTTTCTTTTTTTAGAACAAAAACAGGGAATGGAAACTGCTCAACAGGAGCAAAAAAAAATAAATTAGGGCTGGGAGCAGAACACTTTGCTCCCCATAGCAAAGTAGCTGATCACAGTATCTGCATTTAAGGACGCCTTTGTTAAATGCAGGCTGAATGTTCGGAACCAGCTCTTGTGATCTCCCCCTCACCGATGTGGTTGGTCCTCCGGTGGATGTAGAGGCCCCATCACTGGGAACCTCTTGTGCCAGAGCCCTGACACTTTCCCGGGCAAAATTCTGGGGGTGCTTCCTCTCCACATGGCGAATCATTGTGGAGTTCCCAAAAGAATACTTTTTAGTGGGGTCACTCCGTGACAGGACTGTGTGACAGATCCTGCACTCCACTTTTGGAGCATTTAGCTTCTTTTGGTCTTCTGGTATGGAAAAAAATTTCCAGATGAAATGTTCTTTCACCTTTGGCTGAGGAGGCTCTTCATCAAGGAATTCATTGGAGTCATCTTCACTGCTGGATGGTCTGGCAGCCATGATAATCCAATCTATCCAACAAAGAACCGAGAGCAAAAAGGCAGGTCTTTCAGTCACAAAAGTGAAAGAAGAAGTGAAGGAAATGGGTGGGTATTTCATTCTTTGTAAAAAAAATTGTTAGCAATCAATGAAAAGTGTTATTTTAAGGTCACATGACTTGACGCGCTTCCGCAGGGTGCACCGAAGCGCTTCCGGGGGCGCTCACACGGCGTGAACGTAGGCGCTTCCGAGGGCGCATACGCGGCGCGAACGAAGGAACGAAGGCGCTTCTGGGGGCGCTTACGCGGCGCGCCTAAGTGACGTTTTGATAGTTTCACGGAAATGCAAAATCATTTTCATTTCCTTATTCAAAAAAACTGCTTTTATTTGTATGGTACTAAATGTCTTGCGTTATTATTTACTTTTCATTTATATTTTTTTTCACGAACGCAAGTAGCGCTCTGGGTGCGCTTTCCGAAGAGCTTACCGGTGCGCGCACCCAGAGCGCCCCAGGGAAAAATGATAAAAAAATATATATATTATAAAAATAATAATTAATACTTACACAAAACAGCAAATTTATAAAAAAATCGTAGGTTAGAAACTCAATATAGAAAGGAATTAGCTTTTAAAAAACCTTTGAAATTCACTGAAAAAACCATAGGTTTCACACCAGTTATAGTTAGGAATTAGCATTTAAAAAACCTATTAAATTCACTGAAAAAAACATAGGTTTCACACCAGTTATAGTTAGCTGGAAATTTTACTGACATAAAACCATTGAAATTCCCACGTTATAGTTAGTTGGACTCACTATAACTTGCGCGCCTGCTATGCACTGCTGATGACGTCACATATTACATCACTCATGACATGGTCAGTGACATCACTCATGACATCAGTGATGACACCATTCAGTGAATGTGTGTCTTTCTGAAAAATAAATATGTTTTATTTATGTATATGTAAAGGTCGATGGAAGAATAAATGTTTAAATAAGTGTCTAAATGGATTTTTAAAATATTGATTGGTTAACTGGCTTATAAAGTGTATCTTAGTGAATACATATATTAGCGAGTAACTTTTAAATATTGAAATATATGTATCAGTGTTTCACTTTGTGTATAAGTGGCTGCATGGGTTGGTGAGTAGCTACATGTGTTGGTATATGGGTTATTAGATGTTTTTTTAGTATCAGTATGAGTGTCTGTATGGTTTGGTGGGGGTATTACTTAGCACATAGATGCATCAATGACTGACTCACTGTTTGTATGTGTTTTGAAGACCGCATATGTGCAGGAATGTATGGGTGGATAAAGGTGTATATGTGTGTGTTAGTGAGTGAATGACTGTCTCACTAGTGTCTTTATCAGTAACGACATATGTTTTAATCTAGTATATGTGAGTATTGATGTATATAAGTGAGTATATGTGAGAGTTAGAGATTGTAAGAGTTCCTGTTTAAATAAGTATGTGTTTCTATAAGTGATTGTTTAAGAGAGTAAGTATGTGTAAGTTTCCTTAGAAGTAAGGTGGTAGTGTGTGTATAGCTGTATATGCAAATAAATGGATGTTCAATAGTTTATTTGCATGTGTGAGTATGTGTGTGAGTAACTTTTGGATGACTGTCGGTGTGTAACAGGATGTATAGGTGTATCACTACATATGATGAGTGAGTATATGTATGTATATATCCTACTGAACCTAGTTTCCATAGGAAAACTATTTTTCGATTTGCTAATAACTTTTGCGTCGTATGACAAATCTTCCTGAAATTCTCCCCCCCCAAAAGTCTATCCTGAAAGTTTGGGGGTGATTTGTCAAGCGGGGGCTCAGAAAAAAAGGGGGGTCCCAAAAGTCATTTTCTCTATGTCAATATCCATAGGAAACTTTGTGCAAGGCTACAGCCGAAACTACTGAACGGAATTACTCCAAATCTGACAGGAAGGTAGTGCTTGGGTCAGAACGCAACCCTTTTAAAAATGGTGTAAATCCGTTCAGTTGTTGCTGAGAAATTAGAAAAGTAAAAGTTTCGATATCTGGGCAGAGCCTAAGTCACATGCGTGAGTTTCACTGAGATTGGCTGCTAGCACTCCAAACCAGGAAGTGTTGGCAGCAACCTTGAGGCTCGGTAGAAGAGTCTTCAGAAAAAGGAGAAACAAAGGTATAAAACAAGAGAAGGGGGCAGGGTAGAAAAACCCTGACCCACTAGGTCTGCTCAGGGGGTCCCAGAAGGAACCTCAGGGCCCCAAAAACTATAAAACAAATAATAAACCAGCAAAAATTTGCGCTGGGGTCGCGGGTTCTTGTGTTTTATTTTAATGAGGTCCTTGGGTGGGCTAGGTTCCAGGGGTATTTCTTAAAAAATAATAACAGGGGCTCCCAGGGGTTGCGGGGGTCCGCACAGCCGCAGGGCTTCACTCATGTTGGGAGGGGGGTTTTTCTGCCCCCCTCCTGGAGTCCTCTATGTACTTGTAACTTTGGCGTTGTTTGACGAATCTTTATGAAATTATCCAAAAAGTTTCTCTTTTTTGAATAGATCCTATATTAAAAATTTGGGGGTTAATGGTGTAGGAGGGGCTGTGAAAAAAAAAGGGTCCTGAACGTGTTTTTCCATCCAATTTCTATACAAAAGTTTTCAGAAGACTACAGATGAAACTGCTGAACAGAATTACACAAAATTTGGCAGGGAGAAAGGTGATGGTCCAGAAAGCACACTTTTGTTTAAATGGTGTAAATCAGTTAAGTATTTTTTGAGAAACATGAAATTTTGCAGATATCGATATTTGAGAATTCTGACATATGATTGGCTGAGGGGTTACGAGCACCAGCTTGCGGCTTATTGGCTGTGAATGGTTGAAACTAGTGTTGGCAGCCATTTTGTGATTTACTCTGTCAGCTTGCATCTCTCCGTGTAGAAGACATCTGGTCAGCAGTTTTACCTGTGCAAGGCAACACTAGCATCTGTGTGAGATCTGCCTTTCACGGTGCCTCTCCTCATATCAGCAGGTCGTGGGTATGACTTTAGAAGCCCGTCCGTCAGCTCGGAGCTCTGTGAGTCAGTCTGTCAGTACGATCCCCTACACAACCTAATGTCTACCCAAACACCATTGCATTGTCATAAACCCTAGCAGGACCCCCTATACTACCCAAACACCACTGCAGTACCCTAAATCTTAAAACACTACTCCCAGCATGACCCCCCACACTACCTAAATACCACTGTACTGCCGTAAACACTACTACCAGCATGACCCCCTACACTACACAAACATCACTGCATTACCCTGAACCCTAAAACAGTAGTCCCAGCATGACCCTTTACACTACCCATACATTGGTGCATTGTTGTAAACTCTGAAACACTACCTCTAGCATGATTCTTACACTACCCAAACACCACTGCAGTACCTTAAACGCTAATATGCAAAGTCCAGCACAAACACTCTACAGTACATAAACACTACTGTGCTACCCTAAAGCATAAAAAAGTAGCAGTCCGTCGGCTTGCAGTTGTGAGTCTGCGAGCTGTGGTATCCCTAGCTGTACATGTGCGAGTCAGTCCGTTAGGTGAAAGATGTGTCTCTGCTAGCAGGGCCGTTGGCCCGTTAGTGTCCCTTTGCTAGTTAGACCCGAGTTCTCCCTCTGCAAGCCATCTCGCTGGTGTGCGTTTGCGAGCCGACAACTCGTAGCTCACACTGTGCAAGCCGAGCAGACGGACCGCAGCTCTCCCTTTGCGAGCCTGCTCGATGGCCCGCAGGTCTTCCGGTGCTATACGGATCACAGCTGTCACTCTGGGAACTGATATTGGGAAAAAAGAGCCCTTGTGTTTATAAGTTGGAGCTACATACAAGTGCGGATGCAAAGGTTCAGGTTATTCAGAAAAACTCGATTTCCCTGATCTGTAAAGTGTACTCCATCACTTCTGCAGATATCAGCCATATCAAAACGTATGATGTTGTTGTGGATCAACCTCATTCTATGGTTTCTGAGGTATGCAGACACAGCTTTGTTGACATTCTTCCTCGATATTTCAATCGGAGGACAAAATTGGTTTGACCATTTCCACTTCTGTCTTTAGCATATATTGGAATATACAAAGACAGTTTGAGGCAAAAGCAACATTAATTGTCTAAAGGTGTTCTTCATTAGCATTTCAAAACATACCCCTGTCAATGCGCCTAGGTCGTTTCCACCACAGTGCACAACCATGAGGTCAGGTTGTTGGAGATGCAAACAGGTTTTAACCAAAGGCAACAATTGGTGCCACTTCAATCCTCTCTGTGCAAACCATTTAATGTCCATATTTTGTAAAGTTAGGTCTAAGTCAATACGTCTCAGTTCTGCATATCTTTTGCACCAGAAAACATAGCTATGTCCTACGATCCACACTAGCATTTTGAAGGTATAGGTGGAGGTATGGATAGATGTTTGTAGCTCATGCAGTCCGTTTGTAGAATAAGAGATGTGTTTAAAGATGGGGAACGTCTTTTTTTACCCATACAAAACGATAACTTTGAAAAGCATTGTTTTTTAACAGTAGGGTGCACATTTGTTTTGTGGAAAAGCATCTTTGTGATTGGTCAATAAAAAGCAGTTTAAACGTGGAGTACATATCAAAGGATAACATTTGCTCAACTCAACCACACCTGCTACTTGCATTTGGAAGGCACTGTTTGAACTTAAAACAATCGTGAACGTTTAACCTGCATTTGCCATTAAATGTTTAAGAAAATGTTGCAAAAAATATTGTTAGTTTTAAAAAAAACGATGAACTTTTAACCTGCACATGTTGTAGAATGTTCTAGAAAGTGTGTTGATAGAATACGTTGCACTTCTGACTTCTATGTATCCTTGAATATTAAAAAAAGTGTTTATATGGAAGATGTTTTGCAATCTAAAAGAATCAAGGAACTATTCAAATTTTTTCTTTACATGTATTTATGTGAGGAGGAACAAAATTACAGACACAACAGCACCAGGAAGAGGAACAAGCAGGGAATGGGAGCATGGGGGGAGATGGGTACAGTGGCACACATGCACAATTAAGTACAGCACAACTACAAACCATGGCCAAAATAAAACACACCAACAAGGAGCACAAGTCACACAACCCACCAACATCACACCACTGAACAAGCATAGAAGTGTAAACCACACTGCCTGAAAGGGAGAAGGGTGAACAAAACCTCACATAAAGGGACATCTCACACACAATGCAGCACACACACATAGAAAGCAGAGTACACCAACATCCAACACAATGTTGTCCAAACACAAACATTCGCACAATTAAACACAGGACACAAATGCTGGCAGGATAGCTCAGACAAAGAACCTTTCATCCTTACAGTAACTTCTCTAGCTGCATTCATACAGGATGTGCACAAAGGCCGGTCATGGGTGTTTTGGGATGTCTACGACCCTGATCATCATGGATGAGATGCCCAGCATGTGGCACATGGGCGAGTTCACTGTGTGTTACGTTGCCAAACAGCTGATTCTCCCTCCTATGAGCCACCACACTTTTATGCTGTGCGCTGTTGTATCCTGTCCACTCCTACAGCACACCATTGTAATGACTATTTATTTGTGCATGTCCCGCAGCATTCCAACCACACTGTGACACTGCTGTTTGGAGGTGGTGCATGCCACTTTACAACATCGACTGCTATGGCCCTTGTGGTGGCTACACCAGAACACAGAGACACACTTACCTTACTTTGCGGCACACAGACATGTCTGAGACACCCTGATCCCCTTGCTGGATAGGGTCACCCGTGCGCTGACCTGTGTATGCCGGACCAGCACACGCCGCTTGTGCATGCAGGAGGATGCGTGCATAGCTACATGTCCAGGCTCACTGCCAACGCTGAGGTGACATGGTAACGTCTGCTGAAGACAGCACACTGTGATGTTAGAGGCCCGTGCCCATCGTGCTAACACAATGATCACACGGACACACTTGCTCAGATGCAGGTTTGGGGGACGTTGGCACTCCTGGGGTTGTTGCGATAAGTGTTGTGGTCCTCATGGGTATCCGTGTATCATGCTCATTGACTCTATGGCACCTGTGGGTGTTCCGGTGTGGCTCTTGGCTGTGTTCCCTTTAATGTTGGAGGTAGTCGTCCTGCTTAACACCAGCAGAAAGCAGGTGTAAAATCCCTTGTGCTAACGCTGCTTATCACCGGAATTTGTTTCGCATCGCAATTTTTGCCTTTCATTGTGAAAGTTGTGATGTGGTTTTTTCGTGTACAGAAAAATAAAGAAACTGGGCAGTATATCTCATCAAGATCCAGCACCTGAGTCACTATTCCTAATCAATATAAATACAATGAGTTTTCTTCATTGATTTTGTGTGTATACTGTAAATGCACCCACTACCACAGTACAATTCAATATAGAATTTCAGTATTTAGAATGAATCGTAAAGGTGTACATCGTGTCTTTTTGCACGGGAACGCCTACTCTGCATCTCATTATCAGCACTTTAATGCAACTAAAGTTGAGATAAATCTGGGGGCGTGGCCAGCCAGTCGAAATGGTGGACGTGGGGCCCTGAAGCTCCGACCAATACCCCCGTTTGTTCCTGAAAATTCTCCTGCTGAGGTGCAAATTGCGCCCATCTGGTAGAGGGAAGCGGTGTGGAGCCTGCACACCCCGGAGGTTCGTGGACCACGAAGCGCTGGACGAAGCGCCGAGAACTGGGAGAGAAGAGCGGCCCGGGAGGAAAGGGCACGCAGAGTGTCCCGGGCGGCAATGGCCGTCACTGACACTTGAGACTGCACCGTGAGGCAGCCAGAAGAGCGCTGCAGGTACGGCCCCGCAGTGCCTGGTGAACGTCCTGGGCGCACGAAGCCCGCCAAGAGCCGGAGGTGCTGGCTGCCTGGTGCCGGTGCGGAGCAGAGACAGGGTGACGTGTCGCTTCTAGGACTCGCCGCTGGCAGCCGAGTAGCGAGGGAAGCTGTGGCCTAGCAGAGCGGCGCGGCTCAGAAGGGGAAACCGCGCTCCGTGTCCTTAGCGGTAGCGGCTGCCACTGCCGTATGAGCTGTGGAGTGGAGGCAGTGGGAGGAGAGCGGGGGTCCCGGCCCCATGCAGGCCCTGTGCAAGGAGTGGGCCCCGCAGTGACCGTGCGCGCTGCTGAAGGCTGCAGGGAACCGGCAGTCTGTGCATATGGACAGAGAGGCGAGGAGTGCGGCCTGGGAGTGGTGCGGGCCCCCTTCTAAGGTGAGGTGCTGGTAGCTGAGATCTGGACTGGGCCCCTGGGAGGATCACTGTGGAATGGGTCGTTGCCCCACTCCCCGCTGGGCGAAAGGTGGCGATTGGCAATACAGCCCTGAAGCAGTTCAGTGTGCAAGACCTGAGAGGAGGTGTACCTGAGGGGTCCGGAGAAATCGGATGCCGCGGAGGAGCTGGGAGGAGCAGTTTGCTGCCAGGCCTGGGGACATTGCTGGCCAGCAGATTGGTGTGGTAGGCAGTGGGCGCCATCTTGAGGGAGGCGCCATTTTGAGTGGGACCAGCGCTAGTATGGCGCAACCTCGATGCAAGTGGCAAGCCTGAGGGCGGAGACCATGCCCAACGATATTGTGTGGATTCCTAGTGGGACACAGAGTCGGAGCCTTGTGGGGACCTGCCAGGAGAGCGCGGCCCCTGTTGAGGTGTTGATTAACCGCGCTGACACGGGCAGATCGGCTGGGATCTTGCCAGGTGCAGTCTTGTCGGGGTGGGGCTGCACACAGTAGGGGAATTATAGAGTGGGCAGGGACAGTGGCACCGTGCCCCAGAGCAAGTAAGAAGTGGCAAGGGAACCCCTGCACAGACCAGGAGACACTGAGGGTGGGTTGAGCGGCCCCTGGCGCCTGTGGCTGGCACAAAGCAGATGGTTTTCCCCTAACCCTTGGGACTGGACACTGGGCCCCTGACGAACGGGCCACGGAACCCAGACCTCGCTCAGGACATGGGGGCCCCAGTGGAATGCTCGGTTAGCAGCACGGCGAGAGGCACACTTTCATTTCGACATTGAGAGGGGGCCCTTGCCCGGAGGGCCTACCACTGGTTGTGCCCTCATAGCCTGCGGACAACTAGCAGATGCCACCTGCTCAACAACTGGTGATGGTCCGGCTGCGGGACAAGTCGCAGCAAGGTCAGACGCGCACGGGGAGCTTGGAGACCCCACAGGGGCGCCAAACTGGAGACATGGAGCCACAAGCAGCTGCCCTCTCTGCCAAGGTGGACTCTGTACTTGCGGCAGTGGAGAGGATTGGAACTCCCTGGAGCAGACCAAGGAGTCCCTAGAAACGCGGATCGACAAGGTCACGTCGGACTTCACCCTCCTCCACGCTGACCACCGTAAGCTGACAGAGTCACAGCACATAGTCAGACACTTTAGGAGCTCCAGCCCATCACCCAGAGTCACACTGCAGCACTACAAGACATGATCGATCGGGTCCATGGGCTTGAAGACCGGATAGACGATGCGGAAGGGAGCTCCCGGCGCAATAATATACGCGTAGTGGGTCTTCCAGAAGGAGAGGAGGGGAGAAACCCGGAGCAGTATGTTGAGCGTTAGTTGCGTGACCCCCTGCCACTGGGGGCGTTATCTCAACAATTTGTTGTGGAAAGAGCGCATAGAGTACCGGCACAGATGCCCAGGACGGGGGCCAGGCCCCGCCCGTTCCTCTTCAAACTTCTTAATTACCGGGACAGAGACGTGGTCCTGCGTGAAACTCGGAAATTAGGCGACCTGAATGTGGGCAGCAGCCGAGTTATGTTTTTCCCGGATTATACAGCGACTGTGCAGCAGCGAAGAAGTAATTACATGGCTGTGAAGCGTCAATTTAGGGAACTGGAGCTGCCTTACTCTCTGCTGTTCCCGGCCCGGCTGTGAGTCGTCATGAAGGAGGGGAATCGCTTTTTTGACTTCCCGGCGGATGTGTGGGACTGGCTGGAGGAGTCTGGGCTGTGGACAGGAACGAGACCTTCAAGTTCAGAGGCCGGTATCCGACCAGAGAGGAGATCCAGAAGGCGGAGGCGCCGGGGGGCACACTAAACCGCAGGGCCAGGCCCAGTAGCCCCCAGTCTGGAGAGAATCAGAATGGAACGACAGGAGGCACTTGAAACAGTGGCGACACTTGGGACAATGCACAGCAGTGACCGCGTGGAGACCTCCATGAGCAGTGCTCCAGGAACCAGCGGCGCGTCGTCAACATCCACTGTGATCTCGGAGGACTCGAACCTGCCAGTGGTTACTCCACAGACTGCTGATCACATTGTGTGATACTGTGTCAGAATGCTACCTTTGGACAAGGTTTACACACACACACTCTGGTCAAGAATTGCCGTTTCCCTCCCCCCCTTTTTATGTTTGTGTACATTTCATTGAACTGTAATGTGTACTGGGGGGGGTCCTTGGAGTCTACCGGGACGCATGAGTAACAGAAGGGAACAGCATGCTGCGTGGGGGCGTGACACACGGTGTTTGCTGCCACACTCGCCTGCATTCGCGGGCTCCTGCCGCTGCGACTCACACCAGACATGCGCATTAGTTAACCTCACAATATGCTACTGCACCTCCCGTAATCAGGGGAGACATGGGAGGGGGAATAGTGCAGACAGGTCACCGCTACCACACGCATCCCACCAGGCAACACACTGGAGTAGCTCACTTCTAACTGAAGTTTTTGCGGTTTGGACAGATGCCCATTCAGGGATGCGCCCTATTTGTTACACTGTTTGCAGTGTTTATATTGTTCACTTGGCAGCGCATTGATATGCTCCCCTCAGGCCATGGCCCATACCCCCCGGTGCGGCCAGTTTGCACCGCACTGCACCTAACTACCCAGAGTCACGATGGCACATCTTAATATTGTAACCTGGAATATACGTGGCATGCACACACCGTCAAAGCGCTACTCCATCTTTTCCTACCTACAGCGACACTCTGTGGGGATTGCCCTCCTACAGGAAACTCACATGACCCAGACGGAACTTGACAGACTTCGCAGGTGTTGAAGGGGACAAGTATACAGCACCACCTTTTCAGCGCAGGGTACACTGATCTGGGTGCGGGCGGGTATTCCCTTCAAATGTGAAAAGGAGGAGGTGGATTGGGAGAGCAGGTACACGCTAGTGTGGGGGAAACTAAATGGTCAAGAGATGTTGCTGGGATCGCTATATGCACCTAATGTGGACCAGCCGTCCTTTCTGGTGTGGCTGAAGCAGCTCCTATATCCCTATGCTGGGCTCCCTTGGTTAAGGGGAGGGGACTTTAACATGAAGCTGGATGTCCAGTTGGACAGATCTCTCCCCCCCCCCCTCCGTGCCACAGTGACGGAGTCCAACGTGCAGGCGTTTCGGGACTGGCTTACACACTGGGCGCTACAGGACCTGTGGCGCATCCTCCACCTGACTGATAAGATCTACTCCTACTACTCAGCAGTACATGATTTGCATGTCCGGTTAGACAGGATAGTGAGTTCCCAATCATTTCTCCCGCTTATAGCACAGCCAGAATATCTGGGGTGGACGCACTCCGACCATAATCCCCTATAGTTTCAGATTGGCTGGGAGGCGGATCACTCGCCGATGCCCACGTGGATACATCAGCCTAGCGCGCTAGAGGACCCGGAGTTCCGCTCGTCTCGGGGTACGGCAATATTAGCATACTTTGACATCAATGAAGGTACAGCGAGCAGCGCATTAGTGGAGTGGGACGCCCACAAAGTCGCTGTCAGGGTTCAGGGGTCACTGTTTGGGGGCCACATGGAATAAATGTCAGACGCTTTCCGACTCCCTGGCGATCTGAATTGTGAGCCATACTCACCACAGTGGAAGCAGCGGTGAGGAAGGGCCCACAGGCACATGGTGTTGACTTGAGCAATGTCTGTTGCTTACTGGAATTGCATCATTTATAATCGTGACTCAATCTGTATTGTGAGCCCTACTCACCGCAGTGTAAGCTGGTGGCATCGGTCAGGAAAAGCACACAGGAAAGTCGTGTTGACTTAAGCAAAGTATTTTGCTTACTGGACTGCGTTATCTTGAATTGTGACTCGATCTGAATTGTGAGCCCTACTCAACGCAGTGTAGACCGAAGGCAGAGGTGAGGAAGGACCCACAGCCACGTGTTGTTGACTTGAGCAATATCTGTTCCCTACTGGACTAGGTCATCTGCAATCGCGTCTTGATGTGAATTGTAAGCCTTGCTGTCCATAGTGTATATCGAAGGCAGTAGTTTGTAGACATAAGTCCGCAATGCTGTGCCGCTGGGGGCCTGTGTGGCGGAAGTCAGTGATCGGCTGAGGATGCTGGCTGTCATGACGGCGGCCTCGTGGTAGGGTGAGGGGGGCCGCACTGGCAGACGCTTTGGCTTTCCCACAAGTGAACCACGCCCAGAGCTCCGGCCTATTTATTCACACTCTTATGCTGAAGTGGTATACGTTGGACCAGCCCACTCCGGTTACGCTTATGCTTACAGTGGGGGACGACACAGCTACATGACTGATATCTTCCCTAGTGTTTGACGTAACATGGTTGGGTCCACTGTCCACAACACTACAAGCACCAGTGGTAATTGTGCACATTGAGAGGTGTGTGTTGTGCATACTCAGATGTCTCCAGCACATCACCGCTACACTATGCATTGTGTGCAATGTTATTCATGGGTGAATTGCTTCCTTCACATATAGTTTGTTCAAACCTGTCCCAATACTG
>NW_028245252.1:0-85099 GCF_964263255.1 Lissotriton vulgaris | reverse complement strand
TCACGAGATACGTATGCAGTTTTGAAGCACATGGCGGGTGGGGATGAGTACAGATTGAACATTTGGACATCCCTATTGATATTAAGTTCTGATGTGTTATTGATTACTGTACTATTGAAAGTTCGAATTAACGTCACCCATGGTACTTGCCCGCAAATGTATATCTAGATAATTTTATTGTAACTGATGTCATTTGAGATGTCATCAGTGATGTCATCAGTGATGTCACTGACCATGTCATGAATGATGTAATATGTGACATGATCAGCAGTGGATTGCGGGTACGCGATATATAGTTAGTGCAACTAACTATATATGCGAATTTCAATGGTTTTGTGTGAGTAAAATAAGGTTTTATAAATGCTAATTCCTATATGGTCTATAACCTATTTTTTTTTCAGTGAATATATATATATATATATATATATATATATATATATATATATATATATATATATATATTACCTACTGGCGGTCGCCAGTAGGTAGTTATAGTTAGGATTTTTTTCAATGTTAAATCTCAAAATTCTATTTGGAATAACTTTGGCACCGGTTGACGAATCTGCCTGAAAATTTCCTGAAAATGGCCTCGTCGAGCTCCGGTCCTTTCCTGAAAGTTTGGGGGGGATACGTCATGCGGGGGCCGAGATAAAAGGGGGGTCCCAAAACGCATTTTCCCCATGTTAATTTCCATAGGGCGGTCAATTTCACTTTTAGCCCGAACGGCTGAATGGATTTACACCAAACTTGGCAAAATTGTAGGGACTGGTAGCCCGATGTGCCTTTGCTATGTCTCAAGATATGTGCTCCAGTGGATTTTGAGTAATTTAGGTTCAAAAAAATATATATATCTATAGGCGCTCTCCCGTGCGCGCACCGGAGTGCGCTCCAGGCGCGACACGCGACTTGCGCGCAGAAAGCTGATTGGCTCTCAGTTGTCTGTAAACATTCTAAACAGTCCGGAGCGGCCGCCATCTTGTGTCTCGGTAAAATCGAGACACAAGGGGTTTGAAAAAAAAGGGGCAAATGACCATAAGGGGGAAGAGTAGACCCCCTCTGACCCCCTAGGTTTGATGTAGGGACTAAAATAGGGTCCTGCAGGGCATTAAAAAAAATTTTTCGTTTTACGCGGGGGAAGCGCATGGTACGCGCACCGGCGAAGCACGGGGAAAATCCAGGACCATATTTATGAAGGCCTTGCGCTGCCAGTTTTGCGCCTCCTGTGCGTCAATTTTTGTGACGCACCAGCGGTGTAAAAAAATGCGTATTGTTATGCAATATTTAAAAAGTGACGCATCTATCTAGATGCGTCACTTTTTAAATATAGTGCAACGAGGTACATTTTATTACACTGCTGGTGCGATGCGTCACTTTTCTGTGCGCACTCCTTATGACATTCCAGATGTGTTATATTTAATGTATGACGAATCATGTTGCAAGGAGTTACAGATACGTCAGTATTTCTGACATATCTGTAAACATAAAAGTGATGCGAGGCAGGTGCAAGATTTTGACGCAACAGCATCCTAAAAGTGACGCAGAGAAATCTTATAGATTTCAGTACGTCGTTATTACCAAGCTTTTTGCGGGGGAATGCCCCCTTTGTATACATTATACCTGACGCAGATATAATGTGGCGCAGAGTTTTAAAAAGTGACCCATGTACCTAGATGCGTCACTTTTTAAAAATAGCGTCAGGTATAATGCATGCAGAGGGGGTGTTCTTCCGCAAAAAGCTTTGTAATAGCGACGCAGTGAAATCTTTGAGATTTCACTGCGTCAGTTTTAGGATGCTGTTGCGTCAAAATCTTGTGCCTGCTTTACAGCAGGTATTAGACTGAGGCAAGACCTTTCACATACTGCTTTCCACATTTGAAAGGACACATTACTGGAGTTGCGTCACTTTTGTGACGCACTCCAGCAATGCGTTACTTGGAATGTCATAAGGAGTGCGCACAGAAAAGTGACGCATTGCACCAGTAGTGTAAAAAAATGTGCCTCGTTGCGTTATATTTAAAAAGTGAGGTATCTAGGTAGATGGGTCACTTTTTAAAATCAAGCGCCACATTATATCTGCGTGAGGTATAATGCATGCAGAGGGGGTGTTCTCCCACTAAAAGCTTTGTAATAGCGACGCAGTGAAATGTTTGAGATTTCACTGCGTCACTTTTAGGATGCTGTTGCATCCTTTAAATATAGTGCAACGAGGCACATTTTATTACACTGCTGGTGTGATGCGTCACTTTTCTGTCCACAGTCCTTATGACATTCCAGATGTGTCATATTTAATGTATGACGAATCATGTTGCAAGGAGTTACAGATACGTCAGTATTTCTGACATATCTGTAAACATAAAAGTGATGCGAGGCCGGCGCAAGATTTTGACGCAACAGCATCCTAAAAGTGACGCAGAGAAATCTCATAGATTTCAGTACGTTGTTATTACCAAGCTTTTTGCGAGGGATTGCCCCCTCTGCATACATTATACCTGATGCAGATACAATATGGCGCAGAGTTTTAAAAAGTGACCCATGTACCTAGATGCGTCACTTTTTAAAAAATAGTGTCAGGTATAATGCATGCAGAGGGGGTGTTCCTTGCAAAAAGCTTGGTAATAATGACGCAGTGCGTCACTTTTAGGATGCAGTTGCGCCAAAATCTTGCGCCTGCTTCACAGCAAACCTTTCACATGGTGCTTTTTCCATGTGAAAGGACACATTACTGGAGTTGCGTCACTTTTGTGACGCACTCCTGCAATGCGTTACTTTTGTGTTTACAGATATGTCAGAAATACTGACATATCTGTAACTCCTTGCGAATTGATTAGTCATATATTAAATATGACATATCTGGAATGTCATAAGGAGTGCGTCCAGAAAAGTGACGCATCGCTATTTTCACGTAGCGATGCGTCACTTTTCAGAAATGAGGCCTCCAGTTTATTCACTGTGTCATAACTTTCTTTTCTAACACTCACCTTCTTTCATTCCTCCTACTTCACTTCCTTTCACCTCTCATACCTTTCTGTTCTTTCTTACTCATTCTCCTTTCAATTATCAATGCACTATATTTCACTTACTCTTCATTTTTTAAGATTATAGCTCTTTGATGAGAATTGGAGGTAGTTCTGAAAAGAACTTTTGGTTTTCTTCTTTTAACTGAACAGGAACAAAAACAGGGAATAGAAACTGCTCAACAGGAGCAAAAAGAAAAGAAAAAAATTAGGGGTGGGAAGGGCAGTGATGGTTCTCCAATGCCCGAACCATGAGCAGGACACTTTGCTCCCCATAGGTGAGGAGTTGATTGCAGTATCTGCATCTGACGACCCCATGGTTGAATGCAGGTTGAATGTTTGCTACCTGCCCCTGTGATTGTTCTCTTCCAGAAGAAGTTGCTCCTCCTGTTGATGTAGAGGCCCCATCTCTGGGAACCTCTTGTGCCAGAGCCCTGACACTTTCCCGGGCAAAATTCTGGGGGTGCTTCCTCTCCACATGGCGAATCATGGTGAAGTTGCCAAAAGAGTATTTTTTTTGGGGGTTACCCCGTGACAGGACCTGTTTGCAGATCCTGCACTCTACTTTTGGTGCATTCACCTTCTTCTGGCCTGCTGGAAACTTAAAAAATTTCCAGATGAAATGTTCCTTCACCTTTGGGGTAGGAGGCTCTTCATCAATGAAATCATTGGAGTCATCTTCACTGCTGGATGGTCTGGCAGCCATGATGAATCCAGGAATATGGAGCAGCAAAAAAGGCAGGTCTTTCAGTCACAAAAGTGAAAGAAGAAGTGAAGGAAATGGGTGGGGATTTCATTCATTGTAAAAAAAAACTGTTAGCAACCAATGAAAAGTGTTATTTTAGGGTCACATGACCCGACGCGTTTACGCTGCGCGCTCCGGAGCACTTCCGGTGCGTTTACGCAGCGCGATCGTAGGCGCTTCCGGGGCGCAAACGTGGCGCGATCGTAGGCGCTTTTCCGTGCGTTTAGGCGCCGCGCACGTAGGCGCTTCCGAGGGCACTTACGTTGCGCGCCGAAGTGACGTCATCAATCTTTTATAGAAATGCATAATCATTTTCCATATTAAAAAAAACAAATTTTATTTGTATGGTACGAAATGTTTTGCATTATTATTAACTTTTCCTTCATATTTTTTTTTCACGAACGACAGTTGCGCTCTGGGTGCGCTTTCAGATGAGCTCTCGGAGAAGCTTACAGGAGAGCTTAGCTGAAAGCTTCCCGGAGCGCGCACCCAGAGCGCAAAAGAAAAAAATTATAAAAAAAAAAATGAATACTTAAAAAAAAACAGCAAGTTGTAAAAAAAAAAAAGGTTAGAAACTCGATATACAAAGGAATTAGCATTTAAAAAACCTATGAAATTCACTGAAAAAACCATAGGTTTCACACCAGTTATAGTTAGGAATTAGCATTTAAAAAACCTATGAAATTCACTGAAAAAACCATAGGTTTCACACCAGTTATAGTTAGGAATTAGCATTTAAAAAACCTATTAAATTCACTGAAAAAACCATAGGTTTGACACCAGTTATAGTTAGCTGGAAGTTTTACTTGCATAAAACCATTGAAATTCCCACGTTATAGTTAGTCGGACTCACTATAACTTGCGCGTGCAATGCACTGCTGATGACATCACATATTACATCACTCATGACATGGTCAGTGACATCACTCATGACACCATCCTTGTGACATAGTGACAGACTTTCTTTCACTATAATGTAACCCTTGAGACACATATTCAAAAATAGAAACTGAAATTTTTAAAAAAATGGAGATACCTATATCAGTTACAACAAGCAATTCAGTAATTCCACTATCTATATACACATCCACTCATTCACCAACAGTTCTATATAGTCACTCATACATATACTCACTCATCATATGAAGTGATACACCTATACATCCTGTTACACACCGACATTCATCCAAAAGTTACTCACACACATATTCTCACGTGCAAATAAACTATTGGACATCCATTTATTTGAATATAGAGTTATACACACACTTCCACCTTACTTCTATTTAAAATTACACATATTTATTCTCTTAAACAATCACTTATAGAAACACATACTTATTTAAACAGGAACTCTTACAATCTCTTACTCTCACATATACTCACTTATATACATCAATATTCACATATACTAGATTAAAACATATGTAGTTACTGATAAAGACACTAGTGAGACAGTCATTCACTCACTAACAAACACATATAGACACTCATCCACCCATACAGTCCTGTACATATGTTGTCTTCAAAACACATACAAACAAAGAGTCAGTCACTCATGCATCTATGTGCTAAGTAATACCCCCACCAAACCATATAGACACTCATACTGATACTAATAATAATATCAAATAACCCATATACATACACATGAGTGGATGTGTATTAGATGGTGGTATTACTGAATTGGTTGTTGTAACTGGTATGGGTATATCCACTTTTTTGAAAATATTAGTTTCTATTTTTGAATATGTGTTTAATGGGTTACATTACACTGAAAGGAGGTCTGTCACTGTGTCACAAGGATGGTGTCATCAGTGATGTCATGAGTGATGTCACTGACCATGTCATGAGTGATGTAATATGTGATGTCATCAGCAGTGCATTGCACGCGCAAGTTATAGTGAGTCCGACTAACTATAACGTGGGAATTTCAATGGTTTTATGCAAGTAAAACTTCCAGCTAACTATAACTGGTGTCAAACCTATGGTTTTTTCAGTGAATTTAATAGGTTTTTTAAATGCTAATTCCTAACTATAACTGGTGTGAAACCTATGGTTTTTTCAGTGAATATATATATATATATATATATATATATATATATATATATATATATATATATATATATATATATATATATATATATATTCACTGAAAAAACCATAGGTTATAGACCATATATAGTTAGGAATTAGCATTTACAAAACCTAGAAAATTCACTGAAAAAACCATAGGTTATAGACCATATATAGTTAGAAATTAGCATTTACAAAACCTTAATTTACTCGCACAAAACCATAGTTGCAATAACTATATATCGCGCACCCGCAATCCACTGCTGATGATGTCACATATTACATCATTCATGACATGGTCAGTGACATCACTGATGACATCACTGATGACATCATCCAGTGACTGTGTGTTTAAATATGTTTTACATATTGAAGAATGAGTGGATGTATAAGTGTCTGGATGAAGAATTTAGTAGGTGCATGACTGACTGTATGAGAGAGTGATTAAATGTGTCTCACTGAGTGCATGGGTTAGTGACTAAACTGTCTTAATTTGTGCATCATTATGTCTGTTGTTCTGTAAACTGCTGAATGTGTTAATCAGTAGCTATATGAGTAACTATATAGGATATTCATTGGTTGCCCAAGTATTTGTATGGGAGACTGAGTATGTGTATGAGTGGCTGGGAGGTGTATGACTCTGTGCAAAGATGTCTGAGCAGTTGATTCACTATATGTATGGGTTCAAAAGTGCATGTGGAAACAGCTGCATGGGCGGTTGACTGTGTGCATGAGTGCATTGGTGAGTGAATGGATATCTCAGTGCTAAATGTCAAAGTAAGTACATATGTAAAACACAGTCCATGTGAGAGTTGACATATATAAATAACTGAACATAAGAGCCAGTGAATGTGAGAGTGGATTTATGAATCATTGTGAACTTGTATGAGAGATTGTATAAGAGAGTAAATATGTGTTAGAATATGTTTGAATTAGTAAGGTGTGTATAACTGTATAGTTGAGGAAATGGAGGTGTGATTGATACTTTGCATGACTGACTAGGTGTGTGAGTAACTCCATGGATGAATGACAGTCTGTGAGTGTCTGTTTACACTGAGTGGATCTAAGGTTATATTAGAGTCTGAAGAGCTTCATCGTATTATCACATGAATGATGTCATCAGTGATGTCATCAGTGATGTCATTTGAGATGTCATCAGTGATGTCATTTGAGATGTCATCAGTGATGTCATCAGTGATGTCATGTGAAATGACATCAGTGATGTCATCAGTGATGTCACTGACCATGTCATGAATGATGTAATATGTGACATCATCAGCAGTGGATTGCGGGTGCGCGATATATAGTTATTGCAACTAACTATATATTTGAATTTCTATGGTTTTGTGCGAGTAAATTAAGGTTTTGTAAATGCTAATTTCTAACTATATATGGTCTATAACCTATGGTTTTTAAAGTGAATTTTCTAGGTTTTGTAAATACTAATTCCTAACTATATATGGTCTATAACCTATGGTTTTTTCAGTGAATTTCAATGGTTTTTTAATAGCAAATATCAAAAGCTGTCAAATGTCAAGTACGTGATAGGTAAAAACATTTTCGTGTTTATGCACGCTGATGTGCTTTGAACGCTGCCCCCCCGCTTTTCTCTTAGGAGTACTCTCTCTTTGCAGATAGTGAAGGGTAGTTAACGCAGGCCTTTGCCCCCGTTGAAATCCGTTGTGCCTGCTTCTCTCTCCATTTGATTGATTGTTATCCAAGTATTTACTGTTTTAGAATTGGTTCTCTTTGGTTCATTCTCTATTTACAAACAAGCACAGAGTCGCAATACTCTGTTTAGTCTTTGCAGATAGTGAAAAATCGTTTAAAAAAACAAAAGGAATCGAGCAAAATCAGTAGGCCACTAATAGGATCTCTTTTTGACCTCGCTAAAATAGAAACATTAAGAACAACCCATCATGAGAAATACAAAACTAGTGAGATGAACTGAGCTCCACACGATGATGGCTGCAAGACAGCTCAGCTCCGCCACCCACCCCACCAAAATAACAACAAACCCTATGCAAATATTATAAATATATACAACACACCAGCAAAGTAACAGGGTAAAACATTTTATTAAATAACTATTTACATAACTATTTTATACTTTTTGTTGCCCGATCCGGCTGGCTCAATCGATCGAGCATGAGACTCATGCACTCTGATCTCCTTGGCCTCAGTCAAGCATCAATAGTAAGATTTTCATTCATGAGTGTACGTTCATGGTTTTAGTCCCTGAGTTGCTTCGATGTCACTGCCTTGCACAAATGGCATAAGTCCTGGATGTTGGGTGCCATAGTTCAGAGTTCTGAGCAGCGCTTGTAACACTGTCTAAAGCTTATTTGCACCTGCTGCAGCTTCACTATTCTCAAAGTAAGTGGGGGCCGTTTGTGGACCTGACTGCATTTGAAAACAATGTGATACGGTACCTCCCTAAACCGCTTGACGGAAGTCCCCGAGGGGCGGTGTGATGGCGCAGACTCGGAGAAGACGCTTGGCTCCGACCCCCTCCCCAAGTCTTGTTGCCCTGGTGTGGCCTGAGATCGCACCCGACATAGGCGGGTCAAGCGGAACTTTTTGCCTTTTGGTGACTCTTCCATTCTGAACATTGTCCCACAATCCGTTTGACCTGAAACGATTACACAAATAAAACATTTGTGAGTTTTAAATTTCCGGAGAAGTATAATTCACCAATACCTTTCTCTGTAGATCTTTTTCCATTAACAATCCCAGTTCCATCACCCGCCCAGGATATCACTACTGTTAGTTGTCATTTTTGCTTCTGTTTTAATCAAAAATGTTTTATTGTGTTTACTGTTTTTGTTGCGATGTATATATTTATAAGTTATTAAAGTGTTATAATCCTACTAATTTTTTATCGATTATTGCTCTTTGAGATATTCCCTGTCACAGGGAATATCTCAAAGAGCAATAATCGGACCCTGTCTACAAACAGAGAAGAATAGGAATATTCTGTCTCCCTTTGCAGATAGTGAAGGATAGGTAATGCGGACTTTTGTCCCCCGTTGTAATCCGCCATGCCTGTTTTTCTCCCCCCTGATTGATTGATTGGCTGGACATTTATTGTTCAAGGAATAGTTCTCTCGAGGTATTCTCTGTTTGCAAATAACGTGGAATAGAAATATTCAGTCTAGTCTTTGCAAGTAGTGAAGGGTGGGTAATGCAGACCTTTGTCCCCCGTTGTAATCTGTCATGCCCATCTACTCCCCACTGATTGAGAAACTAGTTCCACCCGGACCATTTATTAGAGGTACATCATCTGGCTCAACCGGAGAGTACCCCTAATAAAGAAGACATATGTTAAATACGAAGTAATCACTGTATCCTGTTAAACAGAAACTTTAGCATGAAACACACTTGAAAAGGAAGGGAAAGAAATCGAACAAAATCAGTAGGCCACTGATGAGTTTTTGACTTCGCTAGAAATAAGAAACATGGAAGTGGTGAAAAAAGCCAAGCTTGACGTTACGGCAGCCACGAGGTAGCTAGGCTCCGCCACCCCCTCACTGCTCCAAGCATGTCAGTCCCACCACCCGCCACGCCCAATAACGGTAACATGAAATAGATACAAATCAGCAGATACCTACCCCCATTCCGGAAACTCCCGAAGTGCAACAGGGCCACGGTTACGCCCATCCGGAAGATGAGGCCTCGACACGTGCAGGGCGGGGCCCAGCTAACCGCCATCAGCCGTGGGGTGGATGGCCTGAAATGTACTGGTCTCCCAATTCCCTTCTTCTGCTGCCTTGCAGACTACGGGGGGGAATGTCTTGCCTCTGCCTCCGACCCCCCCCCCTCTTATCGCCTGGTCCGGACATCACGGATATCAACGCCAGGTGTCGGCGTGGGGTGCGCTGGGAGGGAGAGGCGGCGCGAATGAGCTTCTCCCACCCCCCCAGGTGGGGGCCCGTCAGCTGCACCCCCAACGCTCCACTCACCCAACCAAAGGGTCGTCGCATAAGGTGGACCAGGAGAGGAGCCGAGGCTGACGGTATCTTCTTCTGTTTTCAATAATGGCTGCGACAACACTGGGGGGGGGGATGTCTTGCACATGCCACCGACCCCCCTCCCTCCCCTCGTATCTCCTGGTCTGGCCCCGGCTTGATATGAGCTCCCCGATCGGTCCTGAAGCGGCGCCCTGCAGGCCACGGGGGGGGGGGGGATGTCTTGCCTCTGCCTCCGACCCCCCCCCCTCTTATCGCCTGGTCCGGACATCACGGATATCAACGCCAGGTGTCGGCGTGGGGTGCGCTGGGAGGGAGAGGCGGCGCGAACAAGCCTCTCCCACCCCCCCAGGTGGGGGCCCCTCAGCTGCACCCCCAACGCTCCACTCACCCAACAAAAGGGTTCCTCCACTCTTGCGATGCAGCGACGCTGCACTCACCCGACAAAAGGTCTTGTCCACTATTGCGAGGCAATGATGCTCTGCTCACCCAGCGGGGGTCTCGTCCACTGTTGCGGTGCAACGACGCTTCTAGTTTCCTGTGTCCAGAAACGTTCTCCTCAACTTTGAAGATTCTATAAGAGCCACGGGAGCCCCCGACCCCCGATGGGGAATGACTGCCATGATCACCCACGGAACGACCACGACATAGCCGCGGGACGTCGGCGCGCTCATGCCGGCGCCGGCCTCAGTCTTGAAATCACCAAAATCCTGCAAGACTACCAACTTGATCAGTTCCAGTGGGACACCAGTATGACCCGGTAGGAGAGATTGTTGCCTCCCACCCCACTTTGACTGATGGTTCATGTCGGCAGTCCCCTCTGCTACCCTTCAACGAAAACTTTTGGACTGCCGAAAGAGGTCCCGGTCCAACCACGAGTTGGTGGAGACATTTTTACTATACTTGGACCTTCCTGACCTCACCCAAAATGGCGCTGGTACAAATGAAACTCTCAACTCCTTGTTGTGCCCCGATTGCTCAGCCTTGATATCATGAGATATGTATGCAGTTTTTAGCACATGAATTGATATGGGATAAGACTGATTATATGTTCGGACAATGAATTGATCCAGGATGGGTATTGATTATACGTTCGAACAATGAATTCACATGGGACGGGTACTGATTACACGTTCGAACAATGAATAGATATTAAGTTCTAATGCATCATTGTTTACTGTATTTATTATTGAAGGTTCGAATTGTCGACACTTTTGATACTTGCCCACAATGAATTATCGATATGATTTTGTTGCACTTGTCGCACTTTTTACTATGAAATCAACGACCACTGACTTTCTGTTATGTTTTCCACAAATAAATACCCCCCCCCCCCAACCCCCCCATTTACAGTTCCAGTCTGCTCCGTGGCCGGCTCACGGGGTTGTAGGCCCGTATGTGGGCACCAACATTTTTATTAAAGGTTTTTGAAAAAGCAAACGTAGTTGTAACGCGTAGATTGGTAAGTTTCGAATAAATGGCCACTGTTTCCGTTTTTTTTTTTTTTTTTAAAAAGCAGGTGAAATGAAGCAGCTCAATTAGTTAAGGGTTAAAAAGTATAGTACGCAGAAACATTGAAAATATGAATGGTCCAGGTTTGTTGTGTGTTTTTCATTTTTGTACAGCATAAAGCAATCGATAAAGATCCTGGTATTTAGCCTCTACTTTATATGCTACCTGTATCAGGGAAGTTGTTTTAAATGCCCCTAAGCCACCCCGAACGAATGTCACCTGGCCCCCCTAGTACGAACGAAAATGACCCCGTACCACTGTAGGTTATCTCTCTTCCTCGAAAATGACAGAAATTACTTTCTAGGACGTTTTGGACATTGATGATTTTCATATGATCTACTTATTAAAGTAATACTCATCTCTCCGCATGAAATTAATTTTCCACATGCTACACAAGTCAATCTCATCTGCCTAAAGTTCTTTTACAGATTTGGGACCGTTTCCCTTGCCTCTGACTCACTTACTGCTAAGTCATTGGTGGATGTTTTTGCCGGGTGGGGATTATCCACCAAATCTCGAAGTTGTGCTTTAGAATAATTAAGAGGGTGCCACCTCTCCATGTGCCGATGCATGGTATGATTACCATAGCTATATTTTTTTTCGGTCCCTCTCGAGAGTTTTTTTTTTGCAGACGAGGCAGGGAACGAACCTGGCATTAACTTTCTTTTCATGAGAAGAAAAAGAAAAAAATTGCCAGATAAAATTCACTTTCACATGGGACGTTCTTAGCATTTCTTTCAGAAACTTTTACATCACTGTGTCATTTCTTTGTCTATCCTGGTTAAAGCAATGTCATGTAAATAGTTCTTTAAAAAGTTTTTTTTTAACATGTTTACTTTGTTGGAGCGTTGTATATATTTATAAGTTATTAAAGTGTTATAATACTACTACTTTGTTGGAGTGTTATATATTTTTAATGTGACACATAATTGTGAAGACTTTGATGTACAAAAAGGCATCCCTGGAATCTTCCGCTTCAGGCTCGGTCCCACACACCCTTACAGTGAGAATCCCCTCCCCAATCACAATACAGGATCGTTATCAGATAGTAGGAACGCGTGTGGTGTGACGGATCTCATGAGGTGGGGGCCTTGATCTACTGTAACTCCTTTGAACAGGGGTGATTCTTTACAGTTGGGGCCATAAACTACATCCGCAGGGCTAGGTGATAGCCTTGGACCGGCCTGGACAATCGGACACAGAGGAAGAGGAATGTCAGAGGGTGCGGTAGTGAATAGGATGAAAGGGTGGTGTCGGGCGGGCACAGGGTGTGATTCTCAGGGAAGAGCAGCGTAGATGGGGGGAGGTTTATGGCCCATGCATGAGACAGAGAGCGGGGGTGACCAGTGCGTGGGGGAGATGCTTGCGAGGGTGGGGAGCCATACTGAGGATCGGCGGCGTGCAGAGAGTGGGTCTGGTCAAGGCATCTAAAATGGCTGCCGTGCACGACAAAAGTGTGGCATTGGGAAAAAAAGCAAGATGGAGCAGACAATGTTTATCAATACTGATTAATTTATAACAATTATTTTTAACAATATATTTACTCGCAGTGTCAAAATGGCGGTCAACACTTCCTGATTTCCTTTGAATCAAACGTTAACAGAAGTCAAGCGGCAAAAAAAAAAAAAAACGCTCACGCGCAACCGCCGGAAGACAAGTATCAACATATATGAGCCTCCTCAACCACCCTCAGAAAACATAGGGGATCAGGATACTTCTCCCATACCCCCTTATACCCAATACTCACATTGCTTTTCCTCCATCTTGTAATTTAATTAAAACGAAACACAAAATGACAAAATTCCCGTTTCGCTACCAGTTTGCAACCCGGTTCGCAAACCGAGAAGCGCTTCTACCGCGAAAAATCAAATTATTTTTTTTTGCCCCACCGGACCCTTTAATAACCCCAACATCATTCCTAGGGGGTCAAGAGGAGTCTACTTTGCCCCCTTTCATTAAATTCCCCCTTCGTTTTTCTCCTCCTCTTGTCTCTCGATCCTACCGAGAGACAAGATGACGGCCGCACCGGACTGTTTAGAATGTTGACAGACACCGGAGAGCCAATCAGCTTCGCTTCGCAAAGCTCCATTACGCGAAAAGTACGCGATCTGGAGCGCTATCCGGGACGCTGTCACAGATATATCTGTTTTTTTAAACGTTAATTTCTCAAAATCCACTGGAGCACATATATTGAGACCCAGCAAAGGCACATCGGGCTAACACTCCCTACAATTTTGCCAAGTTTCTTGTAAATCCATTCAGCCGTTCGAGCTAAAAGTGAGGCCAAACGCCCTATGGAAAAATGAATGCGAAAAACGCGTTTTTGGACCCCCCTTTTTTCTCGGCCCCCCCTTGACGAAACCCCACTAAATTTTCAGGGGCTGCTCAGAAACAAAATGTGCCATTTTCCTGAAAATTACAGCCGATTCCGTCCACAAACGCCAACGTTATTAGACATAGAATTTTCAAAAGTTCCATAGAGAAAAAATCCTAACTATATATGCCTACTGGCGACCGCCAGTAGGTAATACATATATATATATATATATATATATATATATATATATATATATATATATATATATATATATATATATTCACTGAAAAAAACATAGGTTTTACACACGTTATAGTTAGGAAGTAGCATTTGAAAAACCTATGAAATTCACTGAAAAAACTATAGGTTTGACACCAGTTATAGTTAGCTGGAAATTTTACTGACATAAAACCAATGAAATTCCACGTTATAGTTAGTTGGACTCACTATAACTTGCGCGTGTAATGCACTGCTGATGACATTACATATTACATCACTCATGACATGGTCAGTGACATCACTTATGACATCACTGATGACAGACCTCCTTTAAGTGTAATGTAACCCTTAAAACACATATTGGAAAATAGAAATTAACATTTTCAAAAAAATGGAGATACCCATACCAGTTACAACAACCAATTCAGTAATTCCACCATCTATATACACATTCTCTCATTCACTAACAGTTCTATATAGTCACTCATACATATACTCACTCATCATATGTAGTGATACACCTATACATCCTGTTACACACCGACAATCATCCAAAAGTTACTCACACACATACTCACACATGCAAATAAACTATTGAACATCCATTTATTTGCATATAAAACTATACACACTCAACCACCCATACAGTCCTGCACATATGGTGTCTTCTAAACACATACAAAGAGAGAGTTAGTCATTCATGCATCTATGTGATTAGTAATACCCCCATAAAACCATAGAAACACTATTGAACATCCATTTATTTGCATATACAACTATACACACACTACCACGTTACTTCTAAGGAAACTTATACATACTTACTCTCTTAAACAATCACTTATAGAAACACATACTTATTTAAACAGGAACTCTTTCTATCTCTCAGTCTCACATATACTGACTTATATATATCAATACTCACATATACTAAATTAAAACATATGTCGTTACTGATAAAGACACTAGTGAGGCAGGCATTCACTCACTAACACACATATATACACACTCATCCACCCATACAGTCCTGCACATATGCTGTCTTCAAAAAACATAGAAACAGTGAGTCAGTCATTGATGGATCTATATGATAAGTAACACCCCCACCAAACCATAGAGACACTCATACTGATACTAAAAAAACATCTAAGAACCCAAATACCTACACATGTAGGTACTCATCAATCCATGCAGCCAGTTATTCACAAAGTGAAACACTGATACATATATTTAAATATCTAAACATTACTCGCTAATATATGTATTCACTAAGGTACACTTAATAAGCCAGTTATCCAATCATTTCTTTTTGAAAAAAACATTCATTAAGACAATAATTTAAACATTTATTCTTCCCTCGACCTTTACATATACATATATAAAACATATTTATTTTTTAGAAAGACACACATTCACTGGATGGTGTCATAAGTGATGTCACTGACCATGTCATGAGTGATGTAATATGTAATGTCATCAGCAGTGCATTACACGCGCAAGTTATAGTGAGTCCAACTAACTATAACGTGGAATTTCATTGGTTTTATGTCAGTAAAATTTCCAGCTAACTATAACTGGTGTCAAACCTATAGTTTTTTCAGTGAATTTCATAGTTTTTTTGAATGCTAGTTCCTAAGTATGTAATCACGTTCGTAACTAGATAGTGTCACCGCCTACACGTCCTGAGAAGCGCATGTAAAGTCATGTGACTTGAAAACAAAACTTCCAATTAGTTATTAGTAGTTTCTGTTCTGGAATTTACACGAAGCACTCCACCCACTTTCCTCACAATCTTTTCTACTCTCAAGAGACAACAACGTCGAGCATCTTCCGGAAGACTTTGCTGAAATGGCTACCCTACCGCATTCATCTTCCGAATCTGAAGGAAATGAGCGACCACCGTTAAGAAGAAAAAAGGAATCTTTCATTTGGCAATTTTTCACTTATCCTGAAGATCAAAAGAAAGTGAATGCGCCAAAAGTAACCTGCACGATATGCAATTCGGAGCTCTCAAGGGGAAATCCAAATAAAAAATATTCCTTTTCTATACACACCATGCAGCGGCATGTTAAACAAAGGCATCCTGAGCATTATGCAAAAGCATCGACAAGAGCCCTGGCCACGCTATTACCATCAGAGGTGGCCAGCACATCTTCTGGTGTACGACCTGTATCTCCATCGAGTGCTGAGATGGACTTGAGACCATATCTTGCGAAGGTGCATATGAAATGCAACAAGTGTGGAGAAATTCTTTTGTATGGAGAGCAGAGCCTCGTTCTTATTAAACTCAAAATTGACAGTCACAAATGCCCCAAGAAAAGATACATTTCTTCACTTCATTTTCAAACTATTACATACTGAAAAATGTAGTAGCAACTTTAAGGAATCAAAAGCATCATAACACTTCTTTCCCAAAAAAAAAAAAAAAAAAAAAAGTTCTTTTCAGAACTAACTCTTTCTACCAAAACGTGCTCCAAGAGCATATTATGAGATATTTTTTCGCCGCTTTATTTTAGTGCAAGACCGGGTGCGCGCACCCTCCTATCGCGTACAGGACCTGACACTTGCATGTGAAGTCATGTGACTTCTAAACAACACTTCTAATTGGTTCTTGGTAGTTTCTCTTCTGGAATTTACACGCAGCACTCCACCCACTTCCATCACTTTCTTTTCTACTCTCAAGAGACAACAACGTCGAACATCTTCCCGAAGACTTCGGCACAATGGCTACCGTTCCGCATTCAACTTCCGAATCTGATGAAAATGAGCGACCACCTTTGACAAGAAAAACGGAGGCCACGCTATTACCATCAGAAGTAATCAGCACATCTTCCGATGGACGACCTGTATCTCCATCGAGTGCTGAAATGGACTTGAAACCATGTCTGGCGAAGGTGCACATAAAATGCAACAACTGTGGAGAACTTCTTGTATACGGAGAGCAAAGCTTTACTCTAATTAAACACAAAATTGAGAGTCATAAATGCTCCAAGAAAAGTTAAATTTCTTCACTTTATTTGGATAGTATGACATACTGAAAAATATCGTAGCAACTTTAAGAAATCAAAAGCATCAAAACACTTGTTTCCAAAAAAAAAAAAAAAAAAAAAAGTTCTTTTCAGAACTAACTCTTTCCACCAAAACATGCTCCAAGAGCATATTATAAGATGTTTTTTCGCCGCTTTATTTTAGTGCGAGACCGGGTGCGCGCACCCTTCTATCGCGTACCGGACCTGACACTCCCATGTGAAGTCATGTGACTTCTAAACAACACTTCTAATTGGTTCTTGGTAGTTTCTATTCTTAAATTTACACGCAGCACTCCACCCACTTCCATCACTTTCTTTTCTACTCTCAAGAGACAACAACGTCGAACATCTTCCCGAAGACTTCGGTACAATGGCTACCGTTCCGCATTCATCTTCCGAATCTGATGAAAATGAGCGACCACCTTTGACAAGAAAAACGGAGGCCACGCTATTACCATCAGAAGTAATCAGCACATCTTCCGGTGGACGACCTGTATCTCCATTGAGTGCTGAGATGGACTTGAGACCATACCTGGCGAACGTGCACATGAAATGCACGAACTGTGGAGAACTTCTTGTATACGGAGAGCAAAGCTTTACTCTAATTAAACACAAAATTGAGAGTCATAAATGCTCCAAGAAAAGTTAAATTTCTTCACTTTATTTGGATAGTATAACATACTGATAAATGTCGTCGCAACTTTAAGAAATCAAAACCATCATAACCCTTGTTTCCAAAAAAAAAAAAGTTCTTTTCAGAACTAACTCTTTGTACCAAAACAAGCTTCAAGAGCATATTAGCTGATATTTTCTCGCCGCTTTCTTATAGTGCGCGACCGGGTGCGCGCACCCACCTATCGCGTCGAGACACGCATGTGCAGTCATGTGACTTTAAAACAACACTTCCAATTGGTTCTTACTAGTTTCTATTCTGCAATTTACACGGAACACTCCACCCACTTCCCTAGAAAACCAGTTTATCGAAAAACTTTTAAAGCCTCCTCTTATGAAATATTCGACATCAATCACATAGCAGAGTACTAAATAGCACTATATACACTCCGTCCCTTAATTATAAGAGACTTATTGCTATGTAAAAGCAACTTTTGTTTTCCAAGATAATGTGAAATGCTGAGCCTATTACATAATTTTATTTCACATATATGTTACTATTCTCCTTCGAGTACTAACACCGTAGAAAATACCACCAATAGCGGTGATATTTTTTACACCGAGAACGGGCGATTTCTATCGCTTACAGCCCTTACAATTATAAAGTTTTATTTCCTAAGTCTCTGATCTCCAACTGTGCAACGTAGCTCCCCTATGTGTCGTAATAAGGTCCATAAACAAAAACTACAGAGCCAGCATTATAAACATACACAGAACCACAAAACGACAAGAGCCACCATGCTGATATATATCCTTAATATAATAAACCTCTGAGAATAAATACATATTTCCGTGGCACCCCATAACACAAATGTGGCGTCCTCTGACTCTGCTCCATTACCAAACACCGTAACTCCCCGCCCCCTCACTTTTCACTAAACTCCGCACGCCACCCCAGCCGAACCCCCTATTACAAACCCCCAACCTACCCTCCCTGCCCAAACCCACCATGAACCTCAAACCGCCCCTAGAAAACTTATAAGACACAGGATTACTAAAACTCAAAGAATACTCAACAGGCAGATAATGTAAATAGTACATAAAGGCACATATTTTTTCCAAAATACTATTTAAAAACATGTTCTATTTTTTATAAATCTATCATGCATCTGACCCTCTAGAACTGCTTTCAAAACGTGAACTATAAACCTCTACTTTTCATTTTCAAACCATACACTTTCATCTGACCCTCTAGAACTGCTTTCAAAACATGAACTATAAACCTCTACTTTTCATTTTCAAACCATACACTTTCAATTACATTATTTTTTTTCCACAATTCATGTAATGTTACATACCTTTTCTAAAATACACCAGTCCCTATCATTTATAAGGATTTATTTTCAGTCTTCATCAGTGACACTTTCTTCACATATAATAGAAATCACTATAACTTTTTAAACGACAATGCTAACGCGGTAAAAATACCCTTCATTTGCTTTCCTTTAAGAATGCACACTATGTACCCCACGCATGCGTTTCTTAATCTTTGTATTTGGCAGCGAATACCGACCTTGAATCGGAAGACATGAACAAGACCGCCATTGTCACATTTAAAACTGAACGTTGCATCTGCTCACACACATATCTTTCACTAAGCTAACATTCACAGAAAACAGCATTGATGTAAAAAAAAATTGACCTTGCTTTACAACTCCCTCAAATCACTCCCTTATTTTTTAACGCATCCTCCAGTTAAAAAAAAGCTACTTTTTTAATAACCACTAAGCAATATATAAGTGACTAGACTCCTAGAAAATGTATCAAGTCATTCTGCTCCTCTCCACTGCATAGCCGGCGACCTAATTCTGTGGAGTTGCTATACAACCGGCAGTGCTGCGCCGTTTCCTGTACCATCTTGGGAAATTCAAAATGGATGTCCCTCCTGCCTTCGCAAACGAGCCGGGCCACTTAGAACTATTTCGACAGAGAATGCTTCTGTACTACGGCACCTTACCACTCTCAACTTTGAATACTTCATATCGATTATCATTTCGATATTCGTATTTCACCTGTGTGCAGCCTGTATTTCATTGCCTGAGCTGTGATTTCACGTGGGCCCTGGATTTATGTCTCTGCAATTTGGTACCTCCTGAACCGAATTACAATCACCTCATGAATCCGTTACTTGATCATGAACAGCTTTGTTACAACGGAGGGTTTATGGCCTTTGCAGCGATACAAGGAGTTCTGGGTCATTGGAATATATTCGCAGCGGCGCAAGATTTCCTAACAGAGAGCTACATCGAAAACCCACCGAGCTGCCCTATGATGGTAAAAGACGCCCCAATAATGACAGATCATGAATACTCCTTTCATCTTCTCAATTGGATGGCTGACATGTTTTCAGATGATAACAATGATTTCATGTTAGAGGCACTTGCTGCATACTTTGCCTACACAATGGACGGTTAACTCTTTCCTAATAGCGAGCTACATCGAAAACCCACCGAGCTGCCCTCCGATGGTAAAAGAGGCTCCGATTATAACAGATCATCAGTACTGCTTTACTCTTTTCCATTGGATAGCTGACATAATTTCAAATGATAAAACTGATTTCCTGTTACAAGCAGAAGCTACCTATTTTGCCTAAACAATGCTTCAATAACTCTCAAACAAGCCATTGACGTCCTCATTTCCTTTTGGTTTTCTATATTCTTCACGTTATTTTCCATATTTTCTTTTGAAGAACAGACCTATTTGCTTTACTAACAGTGGACATTATGATTTCGTTTTGTTAGACAGCTGATTCATAAAGTAATGATGTATAATCACTTGCATTTTCATATATCGTTCCTAAAGTGAAAGGCCAGAAACCTTCTTCCATTTATTAAAATATAATATACTTCCTTATAAGACTGTACAATGTTTTTTTCCAACTATATTCATTTTTCTTCAACTATAGCGTTTGTATTCCATGTACTACTGACAATACCAATTACTGTGTTTTTTGCAATTTCTGTACTCATATTACATAATGATTTGCCTTTAAAATAGTACATTTCTAAATAAACATTTCAAATATTCACGGTTTCTCTTTTAATCCATAATCTCAACTGAAATGATTTCATATTGAAAAACTATTCATGGGTTCCACATAACCTTAACTGTAGTCACTGAGGACCTTATTTATGAAGACCTTCCGCCGCCAGTGCCTCATTTTTTAAAATGGGAAAAAGTAACGCACCGGTGGCGCAAGGCCTTCATAAATAAAGTCCTGAATGTTTTCTTTTCTCGACCTCACTTACTGATACTAGAACCTGCAAGCCAAATACGGCCCGTGAACTCTTTCTTAGTAGGTCGCGCACCGTAAAGACAGTTATACCACTGTTAACATTTTTTTTTTACTGTTACTAAGCACCGACACAGTTCCGCTTCACTCAGAGTTAATCACTGCTCCCACGCTTCTACAGGCCAGACGCTATGTCGTATTTCTCTCCTTATCACCCTTTCATCTCCACTATAACAAACAGTTGTCCGCCAGCCACCAGAGAACAGACTCAGATGCAGAGGCACCAAAGAGTGAACCCATCACCAACTGCCATCTCCGGCTGTTTCCATGGTTACACCTCATTCTGCACCTTGCTGAAGGCAGAGGTCAAAAGTTCATGTCTCAACGTTCTACAGCAAACTAAGAACACTGTTTTCCCTCCAGAAACACCTGCCAATCCACAACTCTGTTACATGTCTTGTTTTTTCACACCCAATAGTACTTTTCGTTTAACATAAACATTAACCTGTTCAACCTCCACTTGTTACAATCAACCAATCATTTTTATTTTTTAAACCACACCCAGCCTCTTCCTTTTTCTTTATTTAGAATTTCAACTTCTAACTCCCATTCCACTTCCAGAACCGATCGGAGGACGACTACAAATCCCTTGAAAATGAAGGTCTTGCTAATAGGACACAGTTATATTCACTGGAGTGAAAAATATGCAGTAAGCAGACGAATTTGCAACCTCAGCTTACCAAATGTACACATAACATGGATTTCCAAAAGAGGATTGAAATGTCACCAATTGATTCCATTGGTGAAAACTTTTATGCATCTCCCAGAACCAGACCTTATAATTGTGCACTGTGGTGGGAACGATCTAGGCACAATCACTGGGGTAGGTCTGGAAATGCTTCTAAAAGACACCTTTCGACAATTGATGACACTTTTTCCTCGATCTGCCTTGGTATATTCCAATATATGCCAAATACAGAAATGGAATTGGTCCAATCACCATTGTGCACAATTTGAGAAAGCAAGGAGACATGTAAATAAATCTGTTTCTGCGTTCCTCAGAGATTATAGCATGGGTTCTATTTACCACAACAACTTGCGATACCACATGCAAGACGTCTATAGGAGAGACGGTGTTCATTTCACGAATGAGGGAAACAGAATCTTCCTCTGCAACATCAGGCTCTGCATCGGTACTTACTTATAAATGCAGAAAACACTCAATTAACACAAGGGCTCTTTTCAGAGCCACCTTATATCTAAGCACTCAAACTTCTGATTTACCTCCATTTTCACACTCTTGTAAATAGGTGTGCGCGACCGGGTGCGCGCACCCCGTATTTTTTTCCGGGGAAAAATTATATCTTTTTGCGTTTAAGGGCCTTACTGCACACCCCGAGAAAAGCTACGCAGCAAGACAATCTCTACCTTCTCCCCTTTCCATGTTTCAACGCTTTGAAATGAACAATATATTTACTCGCAGTGACAAAATGGCGGACAAAACTTCCTGATTTCCTTCGAATCGAACGTTAACAGACGTCACGCAGCCAAAAGAAATTCCGCTCACGCGCAGCCGCTTGGGTGCGCGCACGTGTGCGCGCCTATAGATATATAATTGGCTTTAACTTTAATTTTCTCAACAACTACTGAACAGATTTACACCATTCCAAAAAAAGCGTAATCTGCGAACAAGACTCTACAGTTTTGGCAAATTTCTTATAAATTCATTCACCCATTCGAACTGTAGCCGAGTCTAAAGGTCCTATGGAAAATAACATGGAGAAAACATGTTTTGGGACCCCCCTTATATCTCAGCCCCCACTTGACCAATCCCCCCCAAACTTTCAGGGAAGGAGCGCAGCGGACCTAGCCATCTTCTTTGAGAAATTCGCAAAGACTCATCCACCAGGGCCAAAGTTATTCCAAATAGAATGTTGAGGATTTCCTATGGAAAACAATCCTAACTATAACTATATATATATATACCTACTGGCGTCTCGCCAGTAGGTATATATAGTTAGGATTTTTTGTCTATGGGACTTTTGAAAATTCTATGTCTAATAACTTTGGCGTTTGTGGACGGAATCGGCTGAAATATTCAGGAAAATGGCACATTTTGTTTCTGAGCAGCCCCTGAAAATTTGGGGGGGTTTCGTCAAGGGGGGGCGGAGAAAAAAGGGGGGTCCCAAAACGCGTTTTTCCCATGTTAATTTCCATAGGGCCTTTGGCCTCACTTTTAGCTCGAACGGCTGAATGGATTTGCACGAAACTTGGCAAAATTGTAGGGACTGTTAGCCCGATGTGCCTTTGCTAGGTCTCAATATATGTGCTCCAGTGGATTTTGAGAAATTAACGTTCAAAACAAGATATATATCTGTAACAGCGCTCCGGGCTGCGCTCCGGTCCGCTTACTTTTCGCGAAACGGAACTTTGCGATGCAAAGCTGATTGGCTCCCCGGTGTCTGTCAACATTCTAAACAGTCCGGAGCGGCCGCCATCTTATCTCTCGGTAGGATCGAGAGAGAAGAAGAGGTGAAAAACGAAGGGGGAATTTAATGAAAGGGGGCAAGGTATACCCCTCTTGACCCCCTAGGAATGTTGTTGGGGTTATTAAAGGGTCCCGTGGGGAAAATAAAAAAAAAATTATTTTTCACGGTAGAAGCGCTTCACGGGCCGCGAACTGGGCCGCAAACTGGTAGCGAAACGGGTATTCGCCATTTTGTGCTTCGTTTTAATTAAATTACTAGGTATAAGGGGGTGCGGGAGACGTATCCTAATCCCTTATGTTTTCTGAGGGTGGCTGAGGAGGCTCATATATGTTGATACATGTCTTCCAGCGGCTGTGCGTGAGCTTTTTTTTTTTTTTGCTGCGTGACGTCTGTTAACGTTCGATTCGATGGAAATCAGGAAGTGTTGACCGCCAATTTGTCAGTGCGATAAAATATTTTGTTATAAATGAATCCTTATTGATAAACATTGTCTGCGCCATCTTGCCTTTTTTCCAATGCCACAATTTTGTCGTGCACGGCAGCCATTTTAGATGCCAGGCCGGTCCCAGGCTATCACCTAGCCCTGCGGATGTAGTTTATGGCCCCAGCTGTAGAGAATCCAGACATGCCAACCCTCCCGATTCAGGCGTGAGACTACTGATTTCAGTGCTAGTCTCCCGCCTCCCGATTTCTGCAAGCAAAAACCCGGGGGCATATTACCAACAACTAGCGATAATTTTTGTCTTTAACTTGTTTAGAGACAAAAATTATCGCCGCACATCGGCGATTTTTATCGCAGATAAACCTTGCTATTAGCAAGGTTTATCGCAAATGCAATAAAAAACGGCCGCAATGCATGAATATCGCTGAAAAGTCAGCGATATTCATGCATTATCGAGCAAATGCTCTTAGCCATGTTATCCACCTCCCATTGGATAACATGGCTAAGAACTGCTCAGGGCAGGTGTTAGCTTTTTGAGATATTCGCGCTTAGCGCGAATATCTCCAAAAGTTGCTAATAGGAGATAGCGATGTTAGGGACTGTTTCCAGTCGCTAACATCTTGGCACGCCCACTTTGCATGTCATTAGTGATAAATATCACTGACATGCAAAGCGGGGCCCAAGATGGTCGCTATCTCCTTTTAGCTGTCACTAACTGGTGTTAGCGACAGCTTGGTAATAGGGAGATAATTTTATCTCCGCTTTCTTGGCTTTTAAAGCCAAAAAAGCGGAGATAAACCCCCTTGATAATATGCCCCACGATTCCTCGGGGGTTTCAGCTGACAAGGCTTGGTATTGTGTTACGTGGTAATTCTTCCAGGAAACGTCAGAGGGTCGATGCAGGGGTTCTAGAAGGGGTGATAAACCATTTAAGCCTCATGAACAAGCGCATGGTCTTTTAAAGATCTGTGAAGTACTCGGGGCGGCGGTGTGTGTGTGTCCTCTTTCAGGAGCGGGCGTGGGGGGAGGGGGCACTGCCAGCAACTTGCCAGGCCAGGCAGTGTTCAACACTTGCATCACCCTTTCTCTGCCTGCTATTGCGCTCCATGCTTCGGAAAGGTAAGAAAAAGAACGTGCATTTGAGTTTGAAATGTCCGATCCTGTAGCAGTAAACTTGCAAAGCCCACACATGACAATAACCCGATTCAAGGCCCCATTCACCCGATTTTTTAAAAATATATAGCACTCCAACAAAGTAGGATTATAAAACTTTATTAACTTTTAAATATAACGAACGGAACAAAAACTGTAACAAACATTTAAACATTTTTGACAAAAAAAGCAACAATGGTCAGAAGCTGTCTTTTGTGCGAATAGTCCCAAGGCAGCACAACTTGCTGAGTTCTGGACGGCACCCAGGTGATGTCACCTGGGTGCCGCACTGGTTTTTGGGATCCTACAATGCAGCTCAGAAAAACAGCGTGGGGCGTCCCGGGTGGTGCAGGGGGAGGCCCCATCAGTAGCGGTCTGTTGTGCGAATAGTCCCAAGGCAGCAGAACGCGCTGAGATGTGGATGGCACCCAGGTGATGTCCAGTAAACTGCTGCACTGATTTTGGTATCCTACAATGCTGCTCCGAAAATTGGCGTGGGGCGGCCCGGGGGGGGGGGGGGGGGCGTGGGGGAGGCGGCGTGAACGGGCCTCCCCAGGTGGCGGCCATCCAGCTGAGTTGCGCCCGCTCTTGCGGCTACAGCGTCTCGCTCACCATGTAGTTGAGTTGCGCCCACTCTTGCGGTGCAGCGATAGGCGGCTGCCACAGGACTCTTAAAATGGCGGCCGGCTCTTCGGTTTTGGGCCTGGTCCACTAAAATGGCCCTGGGACACCTTGGAACTCGGACGCTTGCCTGCTAGGGCTTGGGCTCCATTCTCGAAAGCGTCCCCTCAGCCGTGAAGATTCTACAAAAGTCTTGGGGGCCCTCGACTCCTGCAGGCTTCCGGTGGGGAGCGGCTGCCATGATTGCTCGCGGAATGACCACGACGGAGCCACGAGATGGTGGTGCTCTCATGCTGACGCCAGCTTCAGTCTGAATCATCCAGAAACAAGGTGGGGCTTTCATCGTTTGTGTTAGAACTGGCTATTTCTGGTAGGCTAAGGCTGACGCCAAAGCCAGGCAGAAACCACCAATCTAGTCAGGGCAAGGAAGTCACACGCCAAGATAACCCCTGCTCACCCCCTTGGTAGCTTGGCACGAGCAGTCTAGGCTAAACTCGAAGGCAATGTGTAAAGCATTTGCGCCAGCGCACAATAGCAACAACATACTAGGTACACCACAAAAGAGACTCCACACAAGGTTATTATAAAAATACCTTTTGTATTGTAAAAGCACATCAGATAAAATCACACATATACATGGTGCCAATTGGCACGGGCAATATTCACATGGGATTATTCACAAGACAGGGCCACAAGGGCCACTGTCACAATCAGCACTTTAGTAGTAATGAAATACTATCAGAACTTAGACTAAAAGAGTATAAAATCACTGTAGCACAAAGTAACAGTTATGAATCACATCCAGTAACTACTGGGAACAGGTAAGTACACACTACGCAACCCTAAACCCCTTAGGAGCATGTCACGCAGGTACCCAGGACCTCACTAGGACCACCTGTACTAGAAAGAACAACCACCTAAGGATGAAATCCACTTAGGGGTATAGCTCAAAACACACTACCCATGATGCATGAATATACATTCAGAGGAGTAGTAAAGAAAGAAAACACATGATGTATAGACCTACACATTCAGCGGTGTTAAGGACAGAGCACATGATGTAATCACAATACATTCAGGGGTGCAGCGCAAGAAGACACATGATGACTAAACATTCAGAGGTGCAGCGCATGAAAAGAAAGACACATAATGCATCAAACATTCAGAGGTGTCAAGAGTAAAGCAATAGCGCAAAAATCACATGAGGCCTAAAAACCTTCAGAGGTGCAGGAATACCACATGATGCAAGAAATCACATTCAGAGGTGCAATAACCATATGATTGCGCACAAACTCACATAAGCCACCACCTGTGGCAGTCCCTAGGCCAACGGCCTTGTTGGGGCTCAGACGCCCTGAGTCTCAGTGTCAGGGTTGCGCTGCCATGCAGCGCCAGTCTCAATGTTCAAAAAAAACCTAAACGTGGCAGGTGCCCACTAAGTGCTGGGCACCTGGAGAACAATAAAACTGCGCCACCTGAGCCACCCAGGCTCTCAAAACACTGAGCCAAACGTTGGAGCCACACCGGCTCTTAAAGCAATGGTGCCCCCATGAGCCTCACCGGACTCTAGCCCTCACACTCAGGGACAGGAAGGGACGAGCACCGACAATATGCCCCGAAGTCCCCCCCTTTCGAATATGGCCCTCTCGGGAGCCAAACGGGCTTGTAAACATAATGCGGCCCCTCTGAGCCTCTCTAGGCTCATGCGCGATGGGGCGACCCACTGCCAACTGGGGCCGCCCTTGAAGGCTTGGTCATGCGTTGGGGCGACCCACTGCCAACTGGGGCCGCCCTTGAAGCCCTCGTGGCTTCGTAAGGCCAACCGGCGCGCTCGCAAGAGCCCCTCGCGGGCTCTGAAGTCACGGTGGGGCGACCCACTGCCATTCGGGGCCGCCCTTCCTCAATGCCTCGACCGGCACCACGATAACCCATCTGCTCCCTCACGGAGCAGCAGCAGCACTGCCCACGTCTCACCCGGTCCACACGGAGCCCCCCAGCCCTTCAACTCACCGGGCCTCAGGGGCGGCTCCTCCGGGCGGCGGCTCTCTTCTTCTGGCCAGCGCGGGGCTCCTCTTCCACCACGGAGCCCCGCCGGGCCGCTCAGACGCTCTCCTCTCGCTGCAGGGCTCCCTCGGCACACGGGAGCCCTGTTAGCCGGCCGCCATCTCTCCGCGCCTTCCTCCTCTTCCTGGGCCCGGCGGTGATCACGAGCGATGGGCCAATCCCATCGCGGCTCTCGCGGCGAGCCTCCCCGTGACGTCGGAGCCTCTGCGGCCAGACAGCCAATCCTAGCGCGACTCTCGGGGGCAGGCCTCTTGCAACGGCCAATCAGAGCGCAGCTCCTGTCGGCAAGGGACCAATCGGGTCCCGGCCCCTTCGTTCTCCTCTCCTCGGCTCCCGATCGTCTTCAGGCCCACGGGCCGCAGCGGTGACAACACGGGGCAATGCCGGGTGGGCACCGGCCTCCATTAAATGCAGCATAAAAGCGCTACTAAGCGCTTGGGCCAGATAAAGCGCTCCAAAGCGCTAAAGGGCAAAAACACGCGCCCTCCAGCCCAGGATTACAGATAAAGCGCTATCAGCGCCAGGAATCAAACCATAGCGCCTCCAGCGCTACAAGGACCAAGACGGATTTAAAAATAAAGCGCTCCCAGGCGCACTCAGCAGCAAAGTCCTCCAGGCACTTCCAGGCGAGAATAAGCCTTGGCAAAAGCAAGCAAGAAGTCCTCAGCAGTCTGCAGCAGGGGACCACAGGCAAAGGGGTCCCCCAGGGATCCAGGAAGGTCCATCAGGTGCCCAGGGCTGGGCAGAGCCAGGGATTCCCCTGAGCTCAAGCAGCAACAGCCCCTGGCAGATTCAAGTTGAAGACAAGAACCGTTGGAGGGAGACACAGCTCCTTCTTATAGCCAGGAATGTCTTTGAAGTACTCCGTGCAAGGGACCCTGAGTGCTGGAATGTTTCTGGTTTACGTCTTTCCTGACAGCTTCAGGGCCAGAGGTGACAGTGAGCCGTCAGGAAGGAGAGCTAGCAGGGTGGCCGACAGGCACGGCCCAGCACCACCAGACGCTCTTTCCTCCCATCCCTGACAGCAGAGGGGCCTTTCATCCACGGCTGACTCAGACCCCCTCCTCTGGGGCCTTGCAGACCCTGCAGACCCTGTCCTACTCAAACCGGACAGTCCATCCACCAGCAGGTCCAGGCACTCCTGGGCAGACTCACCAGCCAATCACACGCTAGCACCAACTTACACAATTATGCCAACTTCCAAAAGTGGTACTTCTAGACTAGACACAGGCATGCTGCATACATCATTTTGCAGCATTCATTCTCACGAGTTCACACATATCAAACTCGACCCCTGCACTCCCCACACAACAGGAACTACCATGGGCATACATATTCCCCATTCATTCCTATGGGAGGGCAGGTCACTCACTCTTCATACAGAGAGCTCAAGCACTTTACACTGTACCACAGTGAAAAAAGTGCGCAGAGGCCTAGAATCACCAACACCAGGTTCCAGAAACAGGCTAGGAAAAAGCAAAAAAAGTCTAGGGGTGAACCTGCCCAAAAGGGCCGGGTCCAACACAGCCCCCTTCCAGCCAAAACGCAGGGTAGACCAATCACTCCACTGATGGGCTTCACTGCTTTGGGCGACAAAAACCACGGACACGGACCTGCCCGGCAGGGACAACCCTCTGGTTTTTCGCCACTCTGAACCTACCTGGTTACCTCTAAACAATAACTCTCTGACACAACTAGGATACCCCACTGGTACTCCCTAGTCATCCACAGCCAAGACCATCCAAATCACAGGTCCTAACCAATCCACAGAGCGGGGGCAATAACCCCTGGCACACAATAGCCATTCTCCACTCTCTCTCTCAGTGTAGCTACAACTACCACTGATCCAACAACCTAGGGTCCACACCCCCCAAGCTGACCAGAGGTCTCGGGCAAGAATGCCCCACCCTACCTCTACTTCTGGGTTTCCGCACCCTCACAGAGAAGCATTCACCAGAACACAAGTCTCCTACCAGATCAGGACCTCACTCCATCACTGGTCTACCACCTGGAAACTATTTCACTTCTGAGGTACAAAGCACACCGCACAGTCCCTCTTCAAGCAGGTGGGGGGACACAGTCCACAGCAAAGCCCCCTTTCCTCTACCTTAGTGGAAACAACAACCGCAGGTGAGTCCCAGAACACACAGCAAGGGCAGCCCCCTCAGTCTCTTCAGCTGATCCACTTGGGCAGAGATTCCTCTTGACCTAGAAGTTTCCTAATCTCCCAACCTAAGATCTAAACCCTCAGGTTGCACCGGGGTCAGAAGTAAGGACACCGTCCCTCTGCGCCCCCTTCCAGTTCCATGACTACAGGCCCAGTATGTCTCAGGCTAGACAGAGCACACGCCAGCGGCGTATCAGCGACACACTCTCCTCCAGTACTCCCTATCACAGGGTGATTCTCAGTATGTCCCAGGCTAGACAGAGCACACGCCAGCGGCGTATCAGTGACACACTTTCCTCCAGTACTCCCTACCACAGGGTAATTCTCAGTATGTCCCAGGCTAGACAGAGCACACGCCAGCGGCGTATCAGTGACACACTTTCCTCCAGTACTCCTCCCAGGTCAGGCCACAACCCCAACCCGGCTTTCCCCCCTCCTCGGGGAACGACCTCCAGAGGCCCCACAAATGGGCAAGCACTCTAGACGGTCAAATGCTCAGCGAGCCAGGACTTCTGCACCCTCCTCTAGGAGTGGTGCTGCCCAACACTAGGACCGCCGGAGTTCTGGTTACAGACACTCCCCGTCCTCTAGACACAGGAAGATCCTCCTCAACTGACCTGTATGTACAGCCTAGGCCCCTGACCTGGCGCTCCCTTAGGGAACCCTCCGGGCCCTGAGATAAGGTTTCAGGCCAACGTGGGACACACCGTCCCACACTCACTCCGCCTCCACTGAGACAGGACGTGAGCCCCTACACCCCTACCATCCTAATGGGATCTAGCTGGGCTACACATGAACCTCTTCACCTACACAGGATCATCAGATACACAAGCCACTGCTTTTAGAATCACTCCCTAATGCCACTGCAAGACATCTAGCACACCGCCAGACATCCACCTTCTTGTCCAGTTCCTCTGCAGGACCTCCTGCACACCACCAGAGGTACACCTCTCATGCAAGCTCTTTAACCAAAAGAAAACTCACACCAACTCCTCCAGTTCAGCACATAACTCATGCGCACACCCCACCCCCCCTCGGACTGGTAAGGCAGTTTTTACCACCCCTGATCACTCAACCTGACCACACGTGACACAGGTACCAAACTCTGGGAGCGGGGAATGGGAGTTAACACACTGGACACATTAAAGCTGCCACCACTGGACCCTACCACTCTGGGGAATCCAGACACACACACTACACCCAGGGAACAACTATCCCCCTGAGCTAGTCTTTTCTCCTCACACTCCTTCCCTCTCCTATCTACCCACACAGGTACAGGATTTGGGATTGGACAAGGGACCCAGCAAGGGATTCCTAATCTATGGGAACCTCCCCCTCTACTGGAGTCCTGCCCTGTCACTTTCTCTCATCTGCCACTAAACATAAAGCGCAGAAACACATTTGAAAATGACACTCTTGAGGAAAAAAATCAAAAACAATAATCCCAAACATGTGACTATCTGAACAAAACAATTGCAGAGTTTTGTAATGTAGCCAGTTGTCGCTATGGCACTGCGCAAACACAAGTTCCAAATCCCACCGCTGACCCACCAATGTTAGAACTGGCTATTTCTGGTAGGCTAAGGCTGACGCCAAAGCCAGGCAGAAACCACCAATCTAGTCAGGGCAAGGAAGTCACACGCCAAGATAACCCCTGCTCACCCCCTTGGTAGCTTGGCACGAGCAGTCTAGGCTAAACTCGAAGGCAATGTGTAAAGCATTTGCGTCAGCGCACAATAGCAACAACATACTAGGTACACCACAAAAGAGACTCCACACAAGGTTATTATAAAAATACCTTTTGTATTGTAAAAGCACATCAGATAAAATCACACATATACATGGTGCCAATTGGCACGGGCAATATTCACATGGGATTATTCACAAGACAGGGCCACAAGGGCCACTGTCACAATCAGCACTTTAGTAGTAATGAAATACTATCAGAACTTAGACTAAAAGAGTATAAAATCACTGTAGCACAAAGTAACAGTTATGAATCACATCCAGTAACTACTGGGAACAGGTAAGTACACACTACGCAACCCTAAACCCCTTAGGAGCATGTCACGCAGGTACCCAGGACCTCACTAGGACCACCTGTACTAGAAAGAACAACCACCTAAGGATGAAATCCACTTAGGGGTATAGCTCAAAACACACTACCCATGATGCATGAATATACATTCAGAGGAGTAGTAAAGAAAGAAAACACATGATGTATAGACCTACACATTCAGCGGTGTTAAGGACAGAGCACATGATGTAATCACAATACATTCAGGGGTGCAGCGCAAGAAGACACATGATGACTAAACATTCAGAGGTGCAGCGCATGAAAAGAAAGACACATAATGCATCAAACATTCAGAGGTGTCAAGAGTAAAGCAATAGCGCAAAAATCACATGAGGCCTAAAAACCTTCAGAGGTGCAGGAATACCACATGATGCAAGAAATCACATTCAGAGGTGCAATAACCATATGATTGCGCACAAACTCACATAAGCCACCACCTGTGGCAGTCCCTAGGCCAACGGCCTTGTTGGGGCTCAGACGCCCTGAGTCTCAGTGTCAGGGTTGCGCTGCCATGCAGCGCCAGTCTCAATGTTCAAAAAAAACCTAAACGTGGCAGGTGCCCACTAAGTGCTGGGCACCTGGAGAACAATAAAACTGCGCCACCTGAGCCACCCAGGCTCTCAAAACACTGAGCCAAACGTTGGAGCCACACCGGCTCTTAAAGCAATGGTGCCCCCATGAGCCTCACCGGACTCTAGCCCTCACACTCAGGGACAGGAAGGGACGAGCACCGACAATATGCCCCGAAGTCCCCCCCTTTCGAATATGGCCCTCTCGGGAGCCAAACGGGCTTGTAAACATAATGCGGCCCCTCTGAGCCTCTCTAGGCTCATGCGCGATGGGGCGACCCACTGCCAACTGGGGCCGCCCTTGAAGGCTTGGTCATGCGTTGGGGCGACCCACTGCCAACTGGGGCCGCCCTTGAAGCCCTCGTGGCTTCGTAAGGCCAACCGGCGCGCTCGCAAGAGCCCCTCGCGGGCTCTGAAGTCACGGTGGGGCGACCCACTGCCATTCGGGGCCGCCCTTCCTCAATGCCTCGACCGGCACCACGATAACCCATCTGCTCCCTCACGGAGCAGCAGCAGCACTGCCCACGTCTCACCCGGTCCACACGGAGCCCCCCAGCCCTTCAACTCACCGGGCCTCAGGGGCGGCTCCTCCGGGCGGCGGCTCTCTTCTTCTGGCCAGCGCGGGGCTCCTCTTCCACCACGGAGCCCCGCCGGGCCGCTCAGACGCTCTCCTCTCGCTGCAGGGCTCCCTCGGCACACGGGAGCCCTGTTAGCCGGCCGCCATCTCTCCGCGCCTTCCTCCTCTTCCTGGGCCCGGCGGTGATCACGAGCGATGGGCCAATCCCATCGCGGCTCTCGCGGCGAGCCTCCCCGTGACGTCGGAGCCTCTGCGGCCAGACAGCCAATCCTAGCGCGACTCTCGGGGGCAGGCCTCTTGCAACGGCCAATCAGAGCGCGGCTCCTGTCGGCAAGGGACCAATCGGGTCCCGGCCCCTTCGTTCTCCTCTCCTCGGCTCCCGATCGTCTTCAGGCCCACGGGCCGCAGCGGTGACAACACGGGGCAATGCCGGGTGGGCACCGGCCTCCATTAAATGCAGCATAAAAGCGCTACTAAGCGCTTGGGCCAGATAAAGCGCTCCAAAGCGCTAAAGGGCAAAAACACGCGCCCTCCAGCCCAGGATTACAGATAAAGCGCTATCAGCGCCAGGAATCAAACCATAGCGCCTCCAGCGCTACAAGGACCAAGACGGATTTAAAAATAAAGCGCTCCCAGGCGCACTCAGCAGCAAAGTCCTCCAGGCACTTCCAGGCGAGAATAAGCCTTGGCAAAAGCAAGCAAGAAGTCCTCAGCAGTCTGCAGCAGGGGACCACAGGCAAAGGGGTCCCCCAGGGATCCAGGAAGGTCCATCAGGTGCCCAGGGCTGGGCAGAGCCAGGGATTCCCCTGAGCTCAAGCAGCAACAGCCCCTGGCAGATTCAAGTTGAAGACAAGAACCGTTGGAGGGAGACACAGCTCCTTCTTATAGCTAGGAATGTCTTTGAAGTACTCCGTGCAAGGGACCCTGAGTGCTGGAATGTTTCTGGTTTACGTCTTTCCTGACAGCTTCAGGGCCAGAGGTGACAGTGAGCCGTCAGGAAGGAGAGCTAGCAGGGTGGCCGACAGGCACGGCCCAGCACCACCAGACGCTCTTTCCTCCCATCCCTGACAGCAGAGGGGCCTTTCATCCACGGCTGACTCAGACCCCCTCCTCTGGGGCCTTGCAGACCCTGCAGACCCTGTCCTACTCAAACCGGACAGTCCATCCACCAGCAGGTCCAGGCACTCCTGGGCAGACTCACCAGCCAATCACACGCTAGCACCAACTTACACAATTATGCCAACTTCCAAAAGTGGTACTTCTAGACTAGACACAGGCATGCTGCATACATCATTTTGCAGCATTCATTCTCACGAGTTCACACATATCAAACTCGACCCCTGCACTCCCCACACAACAGGAACTACCATGGGCATACATATTCCCCATTCATTCCTATGGGAGGGCAGGTCACTCACTCTTCATACAGAGAGCTCAAGCACTTTACACTGTACCACAGTGAAAAAAGTGCGCAGAGGCCTAGAATCACCAACACCAGGTTCCAGAAACAGGCTAGGAAAAAGCAAAAAAAGTCTAGGGGTGAACCTGCCCAAAAGGGCCGGGTCCAACAGTTTGGGAAAAAAAAACATTTCTAAACCAATGAAAAGTGTTATTTTTAGGTCATATGACCAAGCCTTCCATCTTTAGGAAACCAAAAGTAAAATGAACCAATGAAAAGTTTTATAAACAAGTCACATGACCTGTTATGCGGCATAGGGCTACAAAAAGCGTAGAAAATCCGTTGGCACGTGAGGCGGCGTCAGTAGCGGACCGGTGTGCGAATAGGCCGAAGGCAGCACAACGCGCCGAGATCCGGATGGCACCGATTTAGTGTCCAGCAAGTTGCTGCACTGGTGTGGCTATCCTACAATGCTGCGCCGAAAGACGGCGTGTCCAGCTGAGTTCCGGTCACTCTTGCGGTACAGTGACTCGAACGCGCCGAGATCCGGATGGCACCGAGGTGGTGTCCAGCAAGTTGCCGCACTGGTGTGGCCATCCTACTATGCTGTGCCGAAAGTCGGCGTGGGGTGCCCCGTTGGCTTATGAGGTGATGTCAGTAGTGGACCGATGTGTGAATAGGTCGGAACCAGCACAAGGCGCCCTGCACTGTTGAGCCTTTTTCAATGCCTGTTTTTTGTTGTTTCCCCTCCATCAAAAACAAAAAAAATATATAAAACTGTGCAAAAATACCAAAAAATCAAAAAATGTTTAGAAAAGCAGTGCTTGTAAGACTGTCTGAAGCTTATTTGCACCTGCTGCAGCTTCACTATTGCCCTGGTGTGGCCAAAGATCGCCCATGACATAGGCGGCCGGCTCCCGAGGTCCGGCGGAACTTTTTTCCTTTTCCTTTCTGCTTCTTGTCCCACAATCCGTTTCACTTGAAGACACGACCAGGTCCCTGAATGTGTGCAGGGGGACGCTATTGATTGAATGAAAATGGCGGCTTGACACAAAGCTGACTCAAGCGTTGCTGTTGATGCTATACAGACAAAAATTGGTTTTCAGTTTGTACATTCTTCAGGATTTTTTTTTCCATCCAAGGCTGATTGAGAGTTTGTAGAAAAATGGCTTCAGATTTTCCACATATTATTCTTCAACATTCTTCCTAAATGTAACAATGTGAGACTCACTAGGAGAACGGCTGTTTATCTTTCCTTTCAAAATGCTGCCAACAATATTTTCTGAATGGAAGACACCATCTTGTAGCATAAAGGGCCGAAAGGGGTTCTGGTCTGGCCGATGGTTGGTGGAGACATTTTGACTATATCTTGGACCTGCCCGGCCTCGCCCAAAATGGCGCCGGTATAAATGGGACTCGTAACTCCTTGTTGTGTACTGGTTGAACAACCTTGATTTTTTTTTTTTTTTAAATCTGTTTTATTGAAACTCTTGGTACACAAGTACAGTTCGTTAGGTACATAATTCAAAGGGGAATCAACAATCGGAGTGGTTCGTACAGTATCAAAGCAAATACAGTCGATGGTTGAAGGTCCAATAATTGCACATATATATAGAAATCACCACTTATCGCCTCACGGGTGGGCACTGCATGCGTCTGACCATTCATTCCTTTGTCTTGTCTCGATGTGTCTCGCAGTGTCGTTCCCGTCAGGACGTCCAATTTTGCCCACCCAGATGGGTAGCTTGGTGACCAGCCGTCCCCCCGGTGTTCGCAGCCTATTGTTCGGTAGGGAAGTGTGGTGACTCCCTACTGTATGAATAGTCATCCAGGCCCGACTCCGGGTGGCATGTACGAGTACTGTGGACGACCAGATTGGTCAGGATGTCGGCACCGTGGGGTGGGAGGTCTCGGCAGTGGCTTGCCTATGTGCTGCACTCCTGTATGTAGTCCCTGTATGCTAGTAGTGAGGGTGCGAGTAGGAAAGGCAGGTCTGGTGCGGTCAACTGGGGGGCGACCTCTGCCGTGGGTGTCGCTATTCCGATCTAGGGGAGAACAGGGATGAAGGTGTGGGTGCAATCGAACCTAAGCTTGGGGGAGGGGGGGTGCTGCAGTGCGGGCCTTGTCTCGTTGGTTTCGGGCGGAGTAGCCCCATAGGGTGCTGCCCCGTGGTGCGCACGGGAGGGTATTACAAGTGGTGCGTGATAACTCTGAATCCCGGGGTGGGAGTGCATTAGCGGAGTCGCCAGTGTGTGTAGCCCCCACTGGCGGGCAAGGGGGGGGTGGGTGGGGGGGGCGGGGGGCGCAAGGGGCGCAGGGGGTGGAGCGGGCAGGGAAGCAGGGGAGGGGGGGGGGGAAACCAGGGGGGTGGGGGGGGTCGGGCGCGGGTGGGGGGGTGGTAGGGGGAGGGCGGTGGATCACGGGGGGTGGCATTTCTCGTTCATCTGCGCGCGGCCTTCATTACTCCCCTTTCTCACTATTCTCTCTCTATATCACCCCTCTATCATGGCAGGCCCTGGCGAAAGCTCGAAGGAAACCCTCCCACATCTGGGCTATCGGTATGGCCCTCCGCCCCGCCGTCTCCTCCCTGCGTAGTACCGTGCCCTCTGCGGTCGCCCAGTAGGTGAGGGAGGCACTCCAATGTTTTGTCAGCGGTGGCGTTGCTGCTCTCCAGTGGCGGGTTATGAGTCTTTTGGCGGTTATCAGCCCTAAATCCCAGAACCTCATGTGCGGTTTGTTGTGCTTCGTCCTGGTGAGAAGGCCCAATACACAGGTGTCCCAGTCGTGTCGAGCGCTGAGCCCCGTCCCTTTCGCCAACAGCGTGGTGACATCGTGCCAATACGTCTGTAGCTTGGGACATGCCCATAGCATGTGTAGGAGATCCGCGTTCAGTAGCGCGCAATGTGGGCATTTGGACGTGTCCAGGCCAAAGTAACGATTAATCTTGTCCGGGGACAGATATGCCCTGTGTGTTATGTAGAACTGTATGATTCTGAACCTCGAATTGCGGGGAATGTGTTGTGGTCCCTCTAAAATCCTTTCCCATTCCTTATCCGACCAGTCCTCCCCCCTGTCAGTGGTCCACCTGTCCCTGAGCGACCGCAGGGAGCTTGTAGTGTGGGACCTCAGCGCCTGCGTCAGCCAGTGTACGACGTGCGTGCCCGCCCCCATTACGTGCAGGTACTGTATTAAGAGGTGTGTCTCAGGTTCCGCCGATATGTCTCCCCAATGTTCCGTTAGGACCCGTATCATTGATGCATGCGTCAGGAATTGACCCGCTGGCAGTCCGGGGTTCTCCACTAGCCCCTCGAACTGCACCAGGGCCCCGTCGTCATAGAGGTCCGCCATCGTCTCAAGTCCCACCTGTGTCCAGTCTTGCAGGCGCGCTGCCGTCACCACTCCTTCCGGTCTGGGTAGCCCCTCCAGCGGTAATGCTGGGGCGTAGGGTGTAGTTTCCCTGGTTAACGTCAGAGCACGCTTGTAGCATCTCAGTGCCACCGCTACATGTAGTTGCGTCTCACGTGTCACGCCTCTGAGGGGGTGGAACAGTGCGAGAGCCTCCGCATGGGTCAGTGCTGGGGTTGTTGAGGCCGTATCGCTTAAGTTTCTGCCCGCGAGCCATGCCACCACCCACTGAAGCTGTGCGGCGAGGTAGTAATGCTCGTGGTTCGGGACCGCTAGTCCCCCCGAGGTCGTCGGGGCATACAGTTTGTTCAGGGCTACCCTCGGTCTCCCCGCGTTCCATATGAGGGTTCGCGTTAAGGCCTCCAGGTCTTTGAAGACCCGGGCTGGGACATATACCGGCAGGTTCGAATAGTAGTACAGAAGCCTGGGCAAGACTATCATTTTGGACAGCGTGATCCTGGCCGGGACATTAAGCGGGAGCGTGCCCCAGAATCGGATTTGTGCCCGCAAGGAGTTTATGGCTCGAACCAGGTTGCCATCCAGTATATCCTCCGCGTTCCTGTAAATGTGTATGCCCAGGTACTTAAAGGTGCCAGTATACCACGTCAGCGTCGTGTCCCCGAGCCGTACTACGCATTCTTGCATGTCTGGGTGAAAGGGGAAGACCCCAGACTTACCCCAATTGACCCTTAGACCCGAGTGCGTCGCGAAGTCACTGAGGGCACCGGTGAGTTCCGGGGGTATCCGTGTCAGGTTCCGGACGTAGAGGAGTAAATCATCTGCATACAAGGAAACCGCGTGCTCCCCGTCTGTCAATGGGATGCCCCACTGGGCGCCCTGCATCCTCAGTATCTCTGCCAGCGGTTCCATGGCCAGTGAGAAGAGTAGTGGCGATAACGGGCAGCCTTGTCGCGTGCCCCGCCGCACCTGTATAGCATCCGAAATCAGGCCCCCTATCCGGACCCGGACGGTGGGCGTTTGGTATAGTAGTCCCACCATTTCTAGGTAGCCGTCTCCCAGACCAAATTTTTGCAAAACCGTTCTAAGGTACGGCCACTCCACGGAATCGAATGCCTTTTCCAGGTCTAATACTATGCAACCCGACCGTGGCCAGGGGTCTCTCGCGTACTCCTGCACCCTGAATAACCGGCGGATGTTGAGCGATGTGTTGCGTGTGGGTACGAACCCGTTCTGGTCAGGGTGGACCAGTAGGGGCGTATATTGGGCCAGTCTCCTCGCTAGAGTGGAAGCTAGTATTTTATAGTCCGTGTTTAGGAGGGCGAGTGGCCTGTATGAGCCCATAAGCGTCCCCTCCTTGCCCGGTTTCAAGAGGGAGATCAGTGTGGCTTCGCTCAGTGAAGGGGGCAGGGAGGAATCTTCTAGAGCCGTCTCATACAATTTAGCGAGTTCAGGAATCAGGAGGTCCTGGTAGGCTTTATAAAACTCCGCTGGGAGTCCGTCGGGGCCAGGGGACCTGCCGTTTGAAAGCGCTGCTATGGTCTCCCGGAGCTCCTCAGGGGCGATGGGTGCCGCGAGGATAGCTCGTTGGGCGTCGGTGAGTGTCGGCAACGTCAACCGATGGAGATACTCCTCCGTGTCCGGGGCGGGTGTGGGCAGGCAAGAGCGATACAGCGCTCCGTAATGTGCGGTGAATGCTCTATGAATCTCTGTCTGTGTGTGTAGGGGCGTCCCAGTCGCATCTAGCACCTTTGTGACTGGTTTCGTTCGGTCTTCACTGGCAACGAGCCACGACAGCAACTTTCCGGGCTTGTCCCCCCTATCATGCGTGCGTGCCGCATGAGCCGCGAAATTCAGGCATCGGAGCCTCTCCAATAGCCGTTCGTGGGTCGCCTGCGCATGTTGAAGGCCAGCAATATTTCCTCCCGTCGAGTCCCGCTCATGTCGACTCAGTTCCTCCTCCACCTTCTGTAGGTCCCTCTCCACCTGACGTTTGAGATTCCCCTGTGTACCTAAACATTGCCCCCTAATGACCACCTTAAACGCCTCCCATTCCATTTGCAGAGAGGTGGCTGAGCCTGCGTTATCCTCAAAGTAATGTACTATATGCGCAAACAGTGAATCCCGGAAGGGCGCGTCTAGCAGGAGGTCTGGTTGCAGCCTCCAGGTGGGGACAGGGGGGCGGGCACTCTCCCTAGAGATGGTTAACAGATGTGGGTTGTGGTCAGAGTGTGTCCTACCCATGTAATGCGCGTCCGTCGCTAGCGGGAGTAGATCATCCGTAAGCATGAATCTGTCCAATCGGGTGTGTAGAGTGTGGGCTCCCGAGTAGTACGAGTATACCCTGGCCGTGGGGTTCCGATGGCGCCACACATCATGCAAGTTCCAGTGTGAGGCCCAGGCTATAAGAGCTTTCATGGCGCCCACTACTGGCGCATTGGGTAGCGGTGGGAATGAGCGGTCCAGTGTGGTGTCCAATACACTATTATAATCCCCTCCCAGCACCCAGGGGACCCCATGCCAATGTGCCAGTGTCGCGGAGACCGTCTCGAGGAAGCCCTGTTGGTCCGTGTTAGGGGCATAGAGCGACGCCACCACCAGCGGACGCCCATCTAAGCGCCCCTTCACTGCCACAAACCTCCCCTCCTTGTCTATGTGGGAGTCCTCTACCTCAAACGGGAGCCCCGGTCTGATCCATATCAGTGCCCCCCTAGCATAAGAGGAGAACCCAGTTGCGTAAACCTGTCCGCGCCATCGCCTGCGCAGGGTGTGTACCTCAGGGGCTGTTAGGTGTGTCTCCTGGAGAAGCGCTATCTGTACCCCGTGTCTCTTTAAGTAGGAGTAAATCATGTATCTGCGTGCAGGTGTGTGTATTCCGCGTACATTCCAGGTACACAGTACTACTTCAGCCATCAGCATATAACAAGTCAGTCACACCCACTCTCCCCCCCACACCAAGCGCCTCCCCAAGGGGCCCCCCACCACCCCGCGCCAGAGCATCTCCAGCCTTTTCCGAGCAGCACCCAGGAGAACCCAGTGAGCACCCCCACAGGTCATGTATGCAGCATTGCACAGTAGGGAAAGGGGGGGTAAACATTAACTGGGGGGAATACCATCGGGTCGGTTGCCAAACGGGCAGCCGTCCAAACTTTTCGCAACAAGTACGAACAGTCCATGCTGGGGGGTTGCTGCCCATCGCGCAGTCCAAGTGCCCAGTGAGAGTTCGTTGAGCGTGAGTGCCCTCCCAGGGGGGTATGTAGTGCAGGCCCGATCGGCCATCAGGCCGGCCCACTGCCTGGGTAGTAACTTGTCCAGAAAGTCATGGGGCGTCCGCCCCTGCTGAGCCTGGAGACGTTAACTATCGCCCACCTATAGGGACCCCGCATTGTAGCGGCCCTCGTGGCATGGGTGCCACCGGGCAGCTGCTCCGTAACAAGTTACTGCAAATATGACATTGTCTCATCTTACTGCGTGTTCCGTGCCCGTCTCCACCAGGCCTCGCTGCGCCATTACCTCTATCACTGGTGGCCCCGTGGCATGGCACTCCTTCATTAGCCAAACAGGTCCGATGTCTGTGGGGTGACGTCGGGCAGCCCATTCGAGAGCTGCGAGTCCGGGAGTCCATAGATCGCTTCATCGTCACTTGGCGATACTCTGGGGCTGTGGGCGGGCGGGGAGCGCTGTGAAGGGGAGCCGCTGAGCTCCGAGACCATTCGCAGAGCTTCCTGTTGTTCCCTGCGCACCTCCTCCTCTGGTGGGCTCGCGCTGTGTTGGGTGCTGCTGGCCGCTGGAGAGGGTGACCGTGCTCCACGTCTCCTGTTAGACCTCCTGCGTTTCCTTGGTCTGTCCGGGCGTCCCGACCTTCCAGTGTTCTTATCCGTCCCGTTGTCGAGCCAGGCTTCCACATCTTCCGAGGAGTCAAAGAAGTGCGTTTTCTCGTTCGCTACCACCCTGAGTCTTGCTGGGAAGAGGAGGGAGTACGTGAGTCCCAGCTGTCGTAGCCTCCGCTTCACCATCAGGAATGATTGTCGTTGGCGTTGGACCTGGATCGTGTAGTCCGGGAAGAACATTATATTCGCGTTCTCGACCTGTATGGTGCCCAGTTTCCGGGTCTCTCGCAGAACAGCATCCCGGTCCCTGTAGTTCAGGATTCGGAGTAGGAATGGGCGCGGGTTGGAGCCGGTGTGCAGTGGCCTTGACGGGACTCTGTGCGCCCGTTCCACCACGAAGTGCGGTGAGAGGGTGCCTTCCGGTAGCAGGGTGCGTAACCATTCTTCTACGTGGGTGGTCGGGTCCTTGCCTTCCCATTTTTCGGGCAAACCCACTATGCGGACGTTGTTGCGTCTCGCCCTCCCTTCTGCATCCTCCGCCCTGTCCTCCAGGAACTCCACCCTGTTGAGGAGATCTTTAATCTGCTTGTCTGACTGGGCGACCCGAGGTTCCATGCCCGTCACCGTGGTTTCCAGGGTTTTGGTGCGTTCAGCCAGTTTCTTGTGATCTTCTTTCAGGTGCGTTAAGTCAATGGCGACTCCGTCTATTTTCGCCTCCAGGGACGTCCGGGTAGACTGGATGGAGCTTTCCAATCGTTCCATGGCCGCCAGCACCGAGTCCAGTTTAGTTGCCACCGGATCCGCGTCTGTTTGCTTCTGCGTCTTATCCATTTTGCCCTTTTGGGACGTGGTCCCCGCTCCTGTGCGTTTTCCGGCACCCCCGGACATGGGCGGGCGCTGGCCCTCGGAGGACCCCAGCGAGGTGTCGGTTTGTGGTCGCAGTACTTGCCAGGGCCGCTGGCTGGGGTTCTGGCAATGTTCCTAGGTCAGGGAGTGCAGGGTGTGGCCACCTTGGAGCCTCCCGTGAGGTTGGACTGCGCGGGTCGGATTCCTGCCCAGGCAACGTGCGGCTCCTTGTCGCTTCTGAGGCATAGCGTAATTTAAGCTCCTCGTCAACTCCCCGTTATGTCGGGCGTCTCGCTATGTCGCGGCCTAGAGGGCGCCGAAATTCTGTGGCGTTCAGCTGTTGTGCGTGTGGTGTGCGGTAGGTAGTGTCCTCCCGTGGTGTCCGCCACCTCTGATAATCCCTGCGGACCCACGCACGTGGCCTGGCTGCCGTTAGCAATGGCGGGTGGGGTGGGCAGTCTGGTCCCAGGTCTCCCAAGTGGTCCGCGGCTTCCGCCGGCTCCGCTCCACCAGTGTCTCGTGGTGCGTGCTGTAGAGACTGCCTGCAGTGCCCCCCCTAGGTGGTTCGCTGCTGCTTGGTCTCTGGGCCCAGTTTGTGGCGCCGCACGGGATCAGGCCCGTGTGCTCCGCTCTGCCGTGAGTGGCGGTTCTGCGCTCAGGCGGGCGCTGCGCTCTCTGCGTGCTGGGCTGGCCTCTAACCTGGGGGGGTGTTCGGGGCTTCTGGTCACTGTCCTGTCGGGGCCTGGGGGTGCAGCCCCTCGGGATTCCGGGCGTCACCTGGGTCCGCTTTCTCCGCCGGTCCGCACCTGTGACAGTGAGCGATGGGGGATGGGCACCTCTCCGCTCCTCGGCCGATCGCAGCAGTCCGGATGGCGGTCACGGACCCTCTGCAGCTCTTCTCCGTCGGTACGCCTCCGTCCGCTGTGACTTGTCGGGGGTGACGATCACCGACTGTGTGCCCTGGTGTCTCTGCCGTGTGGCCGCGTCTTCCAAGGGTCCCGTTCGTGCGGCCCTCACTTCCGGTTGCAGCACCGGACTTTCCTGGTGGGTCTCGCCGGCGCCGTGGTCACCTCCTCGGCTGCGCCGGCCTCGCTGGCGCCGATGCGGTCTCGGAGCTCGCCGAACTCCGATTCTCGGACCAACGCTGCGCGGGCACCCTTTGGTCACTCGCTGTAAGTCTTGGCCGGCCTGGCGGTGAATTTCACGGAGAAATTGACCCCTGAGTGTGGGATCACTCTGGAGCTCCGCTAGTGTGCAGCCAGTCTCGCTGCGCGCGTAGCCACGCCCCCCCGTTGAACAACCTTGATATCACGAGATATGAATGCAGTTTTGATGCTCATGGCGGGCGGGGACGAGAATTGATTGAATATTTCGACATCCCTATTGATATTAAGTTCTGATGTGTTATTTATTACTGTACTATTGAAAGTTCGAATTAACGTCACCCATGGTACTTGCACGCAAATGTATATCTAGATAACTTTTTTGTAAGTGACCCTGTCGTATTTTAATTACAAAATGTACGTCCACCGATTCCGCAACTGTTAGACATCTTAGTTCTTGCAACCTAATGGCTCGCTCGTTACGTTCCTCTATAATGTAAATGTCTCCTCATCATATACGATTTCAGTTTGCTCCGTGGCCGGCCCACGTGGTTATAGGCCCGTATTTGTATACTGACATTTTCACAATAAAGGTTTTTAAAACAAAATATGGTAGTAGTATTTACATTGGTAAAGTTTTTACTTTTAGTCACTGTTTTCGAATCAGTAAAAGGCAAGTGAAATAAAGCACTCCTGCAACATAAAGTGATCGATAAGAATCAGATAATCAGGCGTATCGGCGACTAAGACAGCAGGCCGAGTCTCTTTTACTCAACGGCTCCGTCATGGAACGAAGAAACGCCCTTTTTCTCGAAAAAGGAATATATTTTACTTGCAGGACAGTTGTAAATTTTCCGGGAAAGTACATTAGCCTGGAATATTATAACATATATGTTTAAAAAAAATTAATGTTCGAAACCAATAAAAAGCGTAATTTTTAGGTCATATGACCAAGCTTTTCATCATTAAAATAACAAAAGTAAAATGAACCAATGAAAAGTTTTATTAACAAGTCACATGACCTGTTATGCTTACGTTACGCGCTGCGCGCCGCGCCCCGGATCACTTCCGGGTGCGCTAACGCGGCGTGTCATATAACGCATTACGCGACAACGTAGGTCAAGAATATAGTCAAAATGTCTCCACCAACCAGCGTTCGGAACACAACCCCTTTCAGCAGTCCAAAAAGTTCTGTTAAATGACAACAGAGGGGACAGGCAACAAGAACCATCAGTCAAAGAGGGGAGGGCAAGTTCTTCTCTACCGGGTCATGTTGGGGCGCTACCGGAACTGATCGAATTGGTAGTCTACAGTGTTTCTGGATGTTTCAGACTAAAGCTGGCGTCAGCATGAGAGCACTACCATCTCGTAGCTCCGTCGTGGCCATTCTACGAGCAGACATGGCAGCCGCTCCCCACCAGAAGCCTGCGGGAGTCGGGGGCCCCCAAGACTTTTGTAGAATCTTCACGGCTGAGGGGACGCTTTCGAGAATGGGACCCAAGCCCTATCAGGGAAGCGTCCGAGTTCCAAGGTGTCCCAGGGCCATTTTAGTGGACCAGGCCCAAAACCGAAGAGTCGGCCGCCATTTTGAGAGTCCTGTGGCAGTCGCCTATCGCTGCACCGCAAGAGCGGGAGCAACTCAACTACATGGTGAGCGAGACGCTGTAGTCGCAAGAGCGGGCAGTAAACAGCTGAATGGCGGAAGAGGCACAGTGTAGCAAAAGCGGGTGGAATGGCAACTAAAACGGTAAAGGGGTGCCCCACTACAGCGTGTCTTCAGGTCAAACGGATTGTGGGACAAAGTCCAGAATAGAAGAGTCATCAAAAGGCAAAAAGTTCCGCCGGGAGCCGGCCGCCTATGTCGGGGGCGATCTCAGGCTACACCAGTGCTATAAGACTTGGGGAGGGGGTCGGAGCCAAGCGTCTTCTCCGAGTCCGTGCCATCACACCGCCCCTCGGGGGCCTCCGTCAAGCGGTTTAGGGAGCTACCATATAACATTGTTTTCAAATGCAGTCAGGTCCACAAACGACCCTCACTTACTTTGAGAATAGTGAAGCTGCAGTAGGTGGAAATAAGCTTCAGACAGTCTTACAAGCACTGCTTTTCTAAACATTTTTTGATTTTTTTGTATTTTTGCACAGTTTTATATTTTTTTTGTTTTTGATGGAGGGGAAACAACAAAAAACAGGCATTGAAAAAGGCTCAAACTCAGAACTCTGAACTATGGCACCCAACATCCAGGACTTGCCATCCGGATCTTGGCGCCTTGTGCTGCTTCCGACCTATTCACACATCGGTCCACTACTGACATCATCTCATAAACCAACGTAATGTAAATAGTTATTTAATAAAATGTTTTACCCTGTTACATTGCTGGTGTGTTGTCTATATTTTTAATATTTGCATAGGGTTTGTCGTTATTTTGGGCGGGGTGGGTGACGGAGCCGAGCTGTCTTGCAGCCCTCATGGTGTGGAGCTCAGTTCATCTCACTATTTTCGTAATTCTCATGAAGGGTTGTTCCTAATGTTTCTATTTTAGCGAGGTCAAAAAGAGATCCAATTAGTGGCCTACTGATTTTGCTCGATTACTTTTATTTTTTACACGATTTTTCACGATTTTTCACTATCTACAAAGACTAAACAGAGTATTGCGACTTTGTGCTTGTTTGTAAATAGAGAATGAACCAAAGAGAATCAATTGTAAAACAGTAAATGCTTGGATAACAATAAATCAAATGGAGAGACAAGCAGGCACGACGGATTACAACGGGGGTAAAGGCCTGCGTTAACTACTCTTCACTATCTGCAAAGAGAGAGTACTACTAAGAGAAAAGAGGGGAGGGGGGCAGCGTTCAAAGCACATCAGCGTGCATAAACACGAAAAAGTTTTTACCTATCACGTACTTGACATTTTACAGCTTTTGATATTTGCTATTAAAAAACCAATGAAATTCACTGAAAAAACCATAGGTTATAGGCCATATATAGTTAGGAATTTGCCTTTACAAAACCTTGAAAATTCACTGAAAAAACCATTGGTTATAGACCATATATAGTTAGGGATTAGCCTTTTCAAAACCTTATTTTACTCACACAAAACCATTGAAATTTCATATATAGTTAGTTCCACTAACTATATATCGCCCACCCGCAATCCACTGCTGATGATGTCACATATTACATCATTCATGACATGGTTAGTGACATCACTGATGACATCACTGATGACATCTCAAATGACATCACTGATGACATCTCAAATGACATCACTGATGACATCTCAAATGACATCACTGATAAAATCACTGATAACATCTCATTTGACATGACTGATCACATCACTGATGATATCATTCATGTGATAATACCATGAACCTCTTCAGACTCTAATATAACCTTAGATACAATCAGTGTAAACAGACAGTCACAGACTGTCACTCATCCATGGAGTTACTCACACACCTAGTCAGTTATGCAAAAAATCAATCACACCTCCATTTTCTCAACTATACAGTTATACACACCTTACTTATTCAAACATATACTAACACATATTTACTTTACTCTCTTATACAATCCCTGATACATGTTCACAATGATCCATACAGCCACTCACACATTCACTGGCTCTTATGCACAGTTATTTATATATGTCAACTCTCACATGTACTGTGTTTTACATATGTACTTACTTTGACATGTAGCACTGAGATATCCATTCACTCACTAATACACTCATGCACAGTCAACCGCCCATACAGCTGTTTCCACATGCACTTTTGAACCCATACATATAGTGAATCAACTACTCACACATCTATGTACAGAGTCACACACCTCCCAGCCACCCATTCACACACACTCAGTTTCTCATACAAATACTTGGACATCCAATGAATAACCCATACAGTTACTCATATAGCTACTGATCAACATATGCAGCAGTTTGTAGAACAACAGATATAATAATGCACAAATTAAAACAGTTTAGTCACTAACCCATGCACTCAGTGAGACACATTTAATCACTCACTCATACAGTCAGTCATGCACCTACTAAATCCTTCATCCAGACACTTATACATCCACTCATTCTTCAATATGTAAGACATATTTTAACTTTACAGAAACATACAGTCACTGGATGTTGTCATCAGTGATGTCATCAGTGATGTCATTTGAGATGTCATCAGTGATGTCATCAGTGATGTCACTAACCATGTCATGAATGATGTAATATGTGACATCATCAGCAGTGGATTGCGGGTGCGCGATATATAGTTAGTGGAACTAACTATATATGAAATTTCAATGGTTTTGTGTGAGTAAAATAAGGTTTTGAAAAGGCTAATCCCTAACTATATATGGTCTATAACCAATGGTTTTTTCAGTGAATATACATATACATATATACATATACATATATATTCACTGAAAAAACCCTAGGTTTTACACGCGTTATAGTTAGGAAGTAGCATTTAAAAAACCTATGAAATTCACTGAAAAAACCATAGGTTTGACACCAGTTATAGTTAGCTGGAAATTTTACTGACATAAAACCAATGAAATTCCACATTATAGTTAGTTGGACTCACTATAACTTGCGCGTGTAATGCACTGCTGATGACATTACATATTACATCACTCATGACATGGTCAGTGACATCACTGATGACACCATCCAGTGAATGTGTGTCTTTCTAAAAAATAAATATGTTTTATATATGTATATGTAAAGGTCGAGGGAAGAATACATGTTTAAATTATTGTCTTAATGAATGTTTTTTTTAAAAAGAAATGATTGCATAACTGGCTTATTAAGTGTATCTTACTGAATACATATATTAGCGAGTAATGTTTAAATATTTAAATATATGTATCAGTGTTTCACTTTGTGAATAAGTGGCTGCATGGGTTGATGAGTAGCTACATGTGTGTGTATATGGGTTATTAGATGTTTTTTTAGTATCAGTATGAGTGTCTCTATGGTTTGGTGGGGGTGTTACTTATCATATAGATCCATCAATGACTGACTCACTGTTTCTATGTTTTTGAAGACAGCATATGTGCAGGACTGTATGGGTGGATGAGTGTGTATATATGTGTGTTAGTGAGTGAATGCCTGCCTCACTAGTGTCTTTATCAGTAACGACATATGTTTTAATTTAGTATATGTGAGTATTGATATATATAAGTCAGTATATGTGAGACTGAGAGATAGAAAGAGTTCCTGTTTAAATAAGTATGTGTTTCTATAAATGATTGTTTAAGAGAGTAAGTATGTATAAGTTTCTTTAGAAGTAACGTGGTAGTGTGTGTATAGTTGTATATGCAAATAAATGGATGTTCAATAGTTTATTTGCATGTGTGAGTATGTGTGTGAGTAACTTTTGGATGACTGTCGGTGTGTAACAGGATGTATAGGTGTATCACTACATATTATGAGTGAGTATATGTATGAGTGACTATATAGAACTGTTGGTAAATGAGAGAATGTGTATATAGATAGTGGAATTACTGAATTGGTTGTTGTAACTGGTATGGGTATCTCCATTTTTTTGAAAATGTTAATTTCTATTTTCCAATATGTGTTTTAAGGGTTACATTACACTTAAAGGAGGTCTGTCATCAGTGATGTCATAAGTGATGTCACTGACCATGTCATGAGTGATGTAATATGTAATGTCATCAGCAGTGCATTACACGCGCAAGTTATAGTGAGTCCAACTAACTATAACGTGGAATTTCATTAGTTTTATGTCAGAAAAATTTCCAGCTAACTATAACTGGTGTCAAACCTATGGTTTTTTCTGTGAATTTCATAGGTGTTTTAAATGCTACTTCCTAACTATAACGTGTGTAAAACCTAGGGTTTTTTCAGTGAATTTCATAGGTTTTTCAAATGCTATTTCCTAACTATAACGTGTGTAAAACCTATGGTTTTTTCAGTGAATTTCATAGGTTTTTTGAATGCTAGTTCCTAAGTATGAAAGATATACCTGAAATAAATATCGACATACCAATCATACGTGCACAACCGAGTGCACCCACCCACCTATTTATTTCATGAAAGGTTTCCAATTTAAACCTAATGAATTTCTTCATAGACCAATGAAAGAACTTCTAGTACGTTAAGACACTGAACCTAGGCTTTTTTTTGTCATATAAACCTTTTAATTAAATGGAGCCGAATTTTTTTTAATCGTTCGGGCGTGCCTGGTTGTACACACCTTAATATTTTTTTTTTAAAATATAAAAGGTTTTATAATTTATTTATTGTATACTTAAATCGAGCTCTAAAAATATGTGAAATCCGTATGTGTTTGAATTCACTTCTTTTCACGTTTTTAAACTTCAGTAAAGAACATCACTACTTCCAAATCACGTTCGTAACTAGATAGTGTCACCGCCTACACGTCCTAAGAAGCGCATGTAAAGTCATGTGACTTGAAAACAACACTTGCAATTGGTTCTTAGTAGTTTCTGTTCTGGAATTTACACGAAGCACTCCACCCACTTTCCTCACAATCTTTTCTACTCTCAAGAGACAACAACGTTGAGCATCTTCCGGAAAACTTTGCTGAAATGGCTGCCCTTCCGCATTCATCTTCCGAATCTGAAGGAAATGAGCGACCACCGTTAAGAAGAAAAAAGGAATCTTTCATTTGGCAATTTTTTACTTATCCTAAAGATCAAAAGAAAGTGAATGCGCCAAAAGTAACCTGCACGACATGCAATTCGGAGCTCTCAAGGGGAAATCCAGATAGAAAATATTCCTTTTCTATACACACCTTGCAGCGGCATGTTAAACAAAGGCACCCTGAGCATTATGCAAAAGCATCGACAAGAGCCCTGGCCACGCTATTACCATCAGAGGTGGCCAGCACATCGTCTGGTGGACGACCTGTATCTCCATCGAGTGCTGAGATGGACTTGAGACCATATCTTGCGAAGGTGCACATGAAATGCAACGAGTGTGGAAAAATTCTTTTATATGGAGAGCAGAGCCTCGTTCTTATTAAACTCAAAATTGAAAGTCATAAATGCCCCAAGAAAAGATAAATTTCTTCACTTCATTTTCATAGTATTACATACTGAAAAATGTGGTAGCAACTTTAAGAAATCGAAAGCATCATAACACTTGTTTCCAAAAAAAAGAAAAAAAAACCAAAAAAAGTTCTTTTCAGAACTAACTCTTTCTACCAAAACGTGCTCCAAGAGCATATTATGAGATGTTTTTTTGCCGCTTTATTTTAGTGCGCGACCGGGTGCGCGCACCCTCCTATCGCGTACAGGACCTGACACTTGCATGTGAAGTCATGTGACTTCAAAACAACACTTCTAATTGGTTCTTGGTAGTTTCTATTCTGGAATTTACACGCAGCACTCCACCCACTTCCATCACTTTCTTTTCTACTCTCAAGAGAGAACAACGTTGAACATCTTCCCGAAGACTTCGCTGCAATGGCTACCGTTCCGCATTCATCTTCCGAATCTGAAGGAAATGAGCGACCATCTTTGACAAGAAAAACGGAGGCCACGCTATTACCATCAGAAGTAATCAGCACATCTTCCGGTGGACGACCTGTATCTCCATCGAGTGCTGAAATGGACTTGAAACCATATCTGGCGAACGTGCACATGAAATGCAAGATCTGTGGAAAACTTCTTCTATACGGAGAGCAAATCTTTATTCTAAATAAACACAAAATTGAGAGTCATAAATGCTCCAAGAAAAGTTAAATTTCTTCACTTTATTTGGATAGTATGACATACTGAAAAATGTCGTAGCAACTTTAAGAAATCAAAAGCATCATAACACTTGTTTCCAAAAAAACAAAACAAAAAAAAAAGTTATTTTCAGAACTAACTCTTTGTACCAAAACGAGCTCCAAGAGCATATTAGCTGATATTTTCTCGCCGCTTTCTTTTAGTGCGCGACCGGGTGCGCGCACCCGCCTATTGCGTAGAAGCAGCGAGACACGCATGTGCAGTCATGTGACTTTAAAACAACACTTCCAATTGGTTCTTCCTAGTTTCTATTCTGCAATTTACACGGAACACTCCACCCACTTCCCTGGAAAACCAGTTTATCAAAAAACTTTTAAAGCCTCCTCTTATGAAACATTCGACATCGTTCACATAGCAGAGTAGTAAATAGCACTATATACACTCCGTCCCTTAATTATAAGAGACTTATTGCTATGTGAGAACAACTTTTGTTTTCACGCGATAATGTGAAATGCTGAGCCTGTTACAGAATTTTCTTTCACATATATGTTACTATTCTCCTTCGAGCACTAACACCGTAGAAAATACCACCAATAGCGGTGATATTTTTTACACCGAGAACGGACGATTTGTATCGCTTAGAGCCCTTACAATTATAAAGTTTTATTTCCTAAGTCTCTGATCTCCAACTGTGCAACGTGGCTCCCCTGTGTCGTAATGAGGTCCATAGACAAAAACTACAGGGCCAGCATTATACACATGCACAGAACCACATAACGACAAGAGCCACCATGTTAATATATATCCTTAATATAATAAACCTCTGAGAATAAATACATATTTCCGTGGCACCCCATAACAGAAATTTGGCGTCCTCTGACTCTGCTCCATTACCAAACACCCTAACCCCCCGCCCCCTCACTCTTCACTAAACTCCGCACTCCACCCCACCCGGACCCCCTATTACAAACCCCCAACCTACCCTCGCTGCCCAAGCCCACCATGAACCTCAAACCGCCCCTGGAAAACTTATAAGACACAGGATTACTAAAACTCAAAGAATAGGCAACAGGCAGATAATCTAAATAGTACATAAAGGCACATATTTTTTCCATAATACTATTGAAAAACATGTTCTATTTTTTATAAATCTATCATGCATCTGACCCTCTAGAACCGCTTTCAAAACGTGAACTATAAACCTCTACATTTCATTTTCAAACCATACACTTTCAATTACATTATTTTTTTTTACAATTCATGTAATGTTACACACCTTTTCTAAAATACACCAGTCCCTGTTATTTATAAGGATTTATTTTCAGTCTTCATCAGTGACACTTTCTTAACATATAATGAAAATCACGGTAACTTTTTAAACGACAATGCTAACGCGGTAAAAATAACCCTTCATTTGCTTTCCTTTAAGAATGCAGACTATCTACCCCACGCATGCGTTTCTTGATCTTTGTATTTGGCACGAATACCGACCTTGAATCGGAAGACATGAACAAGAGCTCCATTGTCACATTTAAAACTGAACGTTGCATCTGCTCACACACATATCTTTCACTTAGCTAACATTCACAGAAAACAGCATTGATGTAAAAAAAATTGACCTTGCTTTACAACTTGCTCAAATGACTACCTTATTTTTTAACGCATCCTCCACTTCAAGAAAAGCTACTTTTTTGATAACTACTAAGCAATATATAAGTGACTAGACTCCTAGAAAATTTATCAAGTCATTCTGCTCCTCTCCACTGCATAGCCGGCGACCTAATTCTGTGGAGTTGCTATACAACCGGCAGTGCTGCGCCATTTCCTTTACCATCTTGGGAAATTCAAAATGGATGTCCCTCCTGCCTTCGCAAACGAGCCGGACCACTTAGAACTATTTCGACAGAGAATGCTTCTGTACTACGGCACCTTAGCACTCTCAACTTTGAATACTTCATATCGATTATCATTTCGATATTCGTATTTCACCTGTGTGCAGCCTGTATTTCATTGCCTGAGCTGTGATCTCACGTGGGCCCTGGATTTATGTCTCTGCAATTTGGTACCTACTGAACCGAATTACAATCACCTCATGAATCCGTTACTTGATCATGAACAGCTTTGTTACAACGGAGGGTTTATGGCCTTTGCAGCGATACAAGGAGTTCTGGGTCATTGGAATATATTCGCAGCTGCGCAAGATTTCCTAACAGAGAGCTACATCGAAAACCCACTGAGCTGCCCTATGATGGTAAAAGACGCTCCAATAATGACAGATCATGAATGCTTCTTTCATCTTCTCAATTGGATGGCTGACATGTTTTCAGATGATAACAGTGATTTCCTGTTAGAAGCACTTGCTGCCTACTTTGCCTACACAATGGACGGTTAACTCTTTCCTAACAGAGAACTAAATCGAAAACCCACCGAGCTGCCCTCTTATAATAAAAGAGGCTCCGATTTTAACAGATCATGAGTACTGCTTTACTCTTTTCCATTGGATAGCTGACACACTTTCAAATGATAAAAGTGATTTCCTGTTAGAAGCAGAAGCTACCTATTTTGCCTAAACAATGCTTCAATAACTCTTATACAAGCCATTGACGTCCTCATTTCCTTTTGCTTCCCTATATTCTTCACGTTCTTTTCCATATTTTCTTTTGAAGAACAGACCTATTGGCTTTACTAACAGTGGACATTATGATTTTGTGTTGTTTAAATTTTGATCTTTTATGTGGACTACATTTGTTTCTTCAGCTACTCGATTTTCAACTTTATTTTTTAACAGTCTAATCTCAACAATTCTATTGCATATCTTATCTAAGGTTATTTCAAACGTACTCGATGCAAAACTCGCTAATATATGCTACATGTGCCCTAATTAATGTGTAAATTTTAAACGAGTTTTTTATAACTGTAAACGCCATTTCGCATCTCAACTGCTTATTTCCGCCTCACACGCCTCTACTCCTTTAATTTCCTATAAAATTATGTTTTTAAAATACTTTACAGAAAAATATGTTCTTTCAATAATATTTCCATTATTACTTGTGCTGTATTTCAAATGCAATACTACAACCTTCAAAAGATATCTCAATACAGTAGTTCTCCTCAATAGTGATTTGCGCAGCATCCAACAGATTACATACATGCACCTCTCACCATTTTATCGCTTTTGGCGCCTTTTTTTCCCCTCACACACTGACATAACACAAACTTGATAGTGCTTCGCATGCAGACAGCTGATTGATAAAGTAATGATGTATAACCACTTGCATTTTCATATATCGTTCCCTAACTGAAAGGCCAGAGACCTTCTTCCATTTATTGAAATATGATATACTTCCTTATAAAAGTGTACAATGTTTTTTTCCAACTATATTCATTTTTCTTCAACTATAGCGTTTGTATTCCATGTACTACTGACAATACCAATTACTGTGTTTTTTGCAATTTCTGTACTCATATTACATAATGATTTGCCTTCAAAACAGTGCATTTCTGAATAAACATTTCAAATATTCACGGTTTCTCTTTTAATCCATAATCTCAACTGAAATGATTTCATATTGAAAAACTATTCATGGGTTCCACATAACCTTAACTGTAGACACTGAGGACCTTATTTATGAAGACCTTCCGCCGCCGGTGCCTCATTTTTTAAAATGGGAAAAAGTGACGCACCGGTGGCGCAAGGCCTTCATAAATAAAGTCCTGAATGTTTTCTTTTCTCGACCTCACTTACTGATACTACAACCTGCAAGCCAATTACGGCCCGTGAACTCTTTCTTAGTAGGTCGCGCACCGTACAGACAGGTATACCACTGTTAAACATTTTTTTTACTGTTACCAAGCACCGCCACAGTTCCGCTTCACTCAGACTTAATCACTGCTCCCACGCTTCTACAGGCCAAACGCTATGTCGTATTTCTCTCCTTATCACCCTTTCATCTCCACAATAACAAACAGTTCTCCGCCTGCCACCACAGAACAGAGTCAGATGCAGAGGCACCAAAGAGTGAACCCATCACCAACTGCCATCTCCGGCTGTTTCCATGGTTACACCTCATTCTGCACCTTGCTAAAAGCACAGGTCAAAAGTTCATGTCTCAACGTTCTACAACAAACTAAGAAGACTATTTTCCCTCCAGAAACACCTGCCAATCCACAGCTCTGTTACATGTCTTGTTTTTTCACACCCAATAGTACTTTTCGTTTAACATGAACATTAACATGCAACGTACTGTTCAATCTCCACTTATTACAAGCAACCAATCATTTTTATTTTTTTAACCACACCCAGCCTCTTCCTTTTTCTTTATTTAGAATTTCAACTTCTAACTACCATTCCACTTCCAGAACCGATCGGAGGACGACTACAAATACCTTGAAAATGAAGGTCTGGCTAATAGGACACAGTTATATTCACTGGAGTGAAGAATATGCAGTAAGCAGACGAATTTGCAACCTCGGCTTACCAAATGTACACATAACATGGATTGCCAAAAGAGGATTGAAATGTCACCAATTGATTCCATTGGTGAAAACTTTTATGCATCTCCCAGAACCAGACCTTATAATTGTGCACTGTGGTGGGGACGATCTAGGCACAATCACTGGGGTAGGTCTGGAAATGCTTCTAAAAGACACCTTTCGACAATTGATGACACTTTTTCCTCGATCTGCCTTGGTATATTCCAATATATGCCAAAGACAGAAATGGAATTGGTCCAATCAACATTGTGCACAATTTGAGAAAGCAAGGAGACATGTAAATAAATCTGTTTCTGCGTTCCTCAGAGATTATAGCATGGGTTCTATTTACCACAACAACTTGCGATACCACATGCAAGACGTCTATAGGAGAGACGGTGTTCATTTCACGAATGAGGGAAACAGAATCTTCCTCTGCAACATCAGGCTCTGCATCGGTACTTACTTATTTCTGCAGAAAACACTCAATTAACACAATGGCTCTTTTCAGAGCCACCTTATATCTAAGCACTCAAACTTCTGATTTATCTCCATTTTCACACTCTTGTAAATAGGTGTGCGCGACCGGGTGCGCGCACCCCGTATTTTTTTTCGGGAAAAAATATATCTTTTTGCGTTTAAGGGCCTTACTGCACACCCCAAGAAAAGCTACGCAGCAAAACAATCTCTACCTTCTCCCCTTTCCATGTTTCAACGCTTTGAAATGAACAATATATTTACTCGCAGTGACAAAATGGCGAACAAAACTTCCTGATTTCCTTCGCATCGAACGTTAACAGACGTCACGCAGCAAAAAAAAAATTCCGCTCACGCGCAACCGCTTGAGTGCGCGCACGCGTGCGCGCCTATAGATATATAATTGACTTTAACTTTAATTTTCTCAACAACTACTGAACAGATTTACACCATTCCAAAAAAAGCGTAATCTGCGAACCGGACTCTACAGTTTTGCCAAATTTCTTATAAATCCATTCAGCCGTTCGACCTGTAGCCGAGTCTAAAGGTCCTATGGAAAATAACATGCAGAAAACACGTTTTGGGACCCCCCTTATATCTCAGCCCCCACTTGACCAATCCCCCCCAAACTTTCAGCGAAGGAGCGCAGCGGACCGAGCCATCTTCTTTGAGAAATTCGCTAAGATTCTTCAACCAGAGCCAAAGTTATTCCAAATAGAATGTTGAGGATTTCCTATGGAAAACAATCCTAACTATAACTACCTACTGGCGACCGCCAGTAGGTAATATACACATACATATATATATATACATATATTCACAGAAAAAAACATAGGTTTTACACACGTTATAGTTAGGAAGTAGCATTTAAAAAACCTATGAAATTCACTGAAAAAACCATAGGTTTGACACATGTTATAGTTAGCTGGAAATTTTACTGACATAAAACCAATGAAATTCCACGTTATAGTTAGTTGGACTCACTATAACTTGCGCGTGCAATGCACTGCTGATGACGTCACATATTACATCACTCATGACATGGTCAGTGACATCACTGATGACACCATCCTTGTGACATAGTGACAGACCTCCTTTCACTGTAATGTAATCCTTGAAACACATATTCAAAAATAGAAACTGTAATTTAAAAAAAAATGCAGATACCCATATCAGTTACAACAAGTAATTCAGTAATTCCACCATCTATATACACATCCACTCATACATATACTCACTCATCATATGAAATGATACACCTATACATCCTGTTACACACCGACAATCATCGAAAAGTTACTCACAGACATACTCACACGTGCAAATAAACTATTGAACATCCATTTATTTGAATATAGAGTTATACACACACTTCCACCTTACTTCTATTGAAAATTACACATATTTATTCTCTTAAACAATCCCTTATAGAAACACATACTTATTTAAACAGGAACTCTTTCAATCTCTTAATCTCACATATACTCACTTATATACATCAATATTCACATATACTAGATTAAAACATATGTCGTTACTGATAAAGACACTAGTGAGACAGTCATTCACTCACTAACAAACACATATACACACTCATCCACCCATACAGTCCTGCACATATGCTGTCTTCAAAACACATACAAACAGAGAGTCAGTCACTCATGCATCTATGTGCTAAGTAATACCCCCACCAAACCATATAGACACTCATACTGATACTAAGAGAAACATCTAATAACCCATATACATACGCATGTAGCTACTTACCAACACATGTAGCCACTTATACACAAAGTGAAACACTAATATATATATTTAAATATTTAAACATTACTCACTAATATTTATTTTTCAGAAAGACACATATTCACTGGATGGTGTCATCAGTGATGTCATGAGTGATGTCACTGACCATGTCATGAGTGATGTAATATGTGACGTCATCAGCAGTGCATTGCACGCGCAAGTTATAGTGAGTCCAACTAACTATAACGTGGAATTTCATTGGTTTTATGTCAGTAAAATTTCCAGCTAACTATAACATGTGTCAAACCTATGGTTTTTTCAGTGAATTTCATAGGTTTTTTAAATGCTACTTCCTAACTATAACGTGTGTAAAACCTATGGTTTTTTCTGTGAATTTCATTGGTTTTTAAAATGCTAATTCAGAAAAATGTCGTGTATGCAACCTATACTTTTGGCAATAAAGTTCTGGCAATATTTTTTTCGAAAACAAGCCATTTTCTTCACTGTTCAAATTCCATAGAGACTCCTTGTAAAGCGATACAGAATTCGAAAGTCTGTACCTTGCCTTTTTTTAAACACATTAAAATTTGTCTGTAAATAAAAATAGCCTTACTAAACTTTCGTGCGCGACCCGGTGTGCGCACTCTCGGCATCAGTTGTCAATAAAATGGATATCGCATTTCCAGGCTTTCATGCGCGACCGAGTGCGCGCACAGGCCTATATATTTTGTAAAAACGTTGCGATTTGAACTTATTGAAATTCTTCATACACCCCTCAAAGAACTTATAGTACGTCAAAGAGACTGTACCTAAACTTCTTTCTTATTCTTATGAAACTTTTCAGTAAATGGAGCCGAATGTCTTTTTAAACTTTCGTGCGTTACCGGATGTACACACCTTGGTATTTTTTTTAGAAATATAAAACGTTTCACACTTTAACAATTGTGCGCTTAAATCCAGCTCAGAAGATATACAAAATCATGATGGTAGTTGGTTCAACCCGGACCGTTTATTAGAGGTAGATCGTCCGACTCCACCGGAAGACACCCCTAATAAAAAGGACATATATATAAAATGCGGACTAGCCGCTGTATCGTGCTAGCAAACTATAACATATAAATCGTTAGAAAAAACAAAAGGAATCGAGCAAAATCAGTAGGCCACTGATGAGATCTTTTTTTGACCTCGCTAAAATAGAAAAATTAGGAACAACCCCTCATGAGAAATATGAAACTAGTGAGAGAAACCGAGCTCGACGCCATGATGGCTGCAAGACAGCTCGGCTCCGCCGTCCACCCCACCCAAAATAACGACAAATATTATAAAGATACACAACACACCAGCAAAGTAACAGGGTAAAACGTTTTATTAAATAACTATTTACATGGCAGCCTACTGCAACATGAAAACAACACTTTCAATTGGTTCTTAATAGTTTCAATTCTGGAATTTACACGCAGCACTCCACCCACTTCCCTCACTATCTTTTCTACTCTCAAGAGACAACAACGTCCTACATCTTTTAGAAGACTTTGGTGAAATGGCTACCGTATATCATTCATCTTCCGAATCTGACCAAAATGATCGACTACCTTTAATAAGAAAAAATAAATCTTTCATCTGGCAATTTTTCACTTATCCTGAAGATCAAAAGAAAGTGAATGCACCAAAAGTAACCTGCACGATATGTGATTTGGTTCTCTTAAGAAGAAATCCAGCAAAAAAATATTTCTTTTCCATACATACCATGGTGCGGCATGTCAAACAAGTGCACCCTCTGCAATTTGCAGAGGCAACGACAAGAGCCCTGGCCACGCTATTACCATTAGAGGTGGCCAGCACATCTTCTGATCGAAGACCTGTATCTCCATGCAGTGCAGAGATGGACTTCAGATATTTAACTATATATGGTCTATAACCTATGGTTTTTTCAGTGTTTTTCTTTGTTTTTTAATAGCAAATATCAAAAGCTTTTTTGTGGAAAATGTCTACAATTAGGTATACATGAGCGGCGTTCATTTATGTTCACCACAGCCATTGTTAAAAGTAAAGTGAAAGTCGCGAAACAGTGGCCACGCCATCTAATCCCTTTTAGGCCCCATCATGCACGTAAGTAACAGCCATTTTCTGTGTCATGGCCTCTCTGCCCACTGCCAATAGCCTATGATTGTTCAAAATTGGTTCTCTTTGGGTCATTCTCTGTTCACAAATAAGCATAAAGTCGCAATACTCTATTTAGTTTTTGCAGATAGTGAAGGATAGGTAGTGCACACTTTTGTCCCCTTTGTATCCCGTCATGCCTATCTCTGCCCCGTTTGTTGCTAGTTGGTTCAACCCGGACCGTTTATTAGAGGTAGATCGTCCGACTCCACCGGAGGACCCCCCTAATAAAAAGGACATATATATAAAATGCGGACTATCCGCTGTATCGTGCTAGCAAACTATAACATATAAATTGTTAGAAAAAACATGAATCTAGAGAGAGGAACCGAGCTCGACGCCATAATGGCTGCAAGACAGCTCGGCTCCGCCACCCACCCCGCCCAAAATAACGACAAACACTATGCAAATATTATAAATATATACAACACACCAGCAAAAGTAACAGGATAAAACGTTGTATTAAATAACTATTTACATGGAACCTACTGCAACATGAAAACAACACTTCTAATTGCTTCTTAGTAGTTTCAATTCTGAAATTGAACACCCAGTACATCCAGAGGTCATGTCCGACAAGTTGTGTGGGGGGATACCTTGCTAATGCCGCCACCCCCACCACCTTCTGTAGGAAGGACTCTGGATATCCCTGCCTTGCACAAATGTCATAAGTTCTGGATGTTGAGAGCCATACTTCAGGGTCCGACAAGTTGTGTGGGGGGATGCCTTGCTAATGCCGCCACCCCCACCACCTTCTGTAGGAAGGACTCTGGATATACTTGGTCCCTGAGAGGCTTCGATGTCCCTGCCTTGCACAAATTTCATAAGTTCTGAATGTTGAGTGCCATACTTCAGGGTCCAAGAAACGCGGACTCGGAGGGGGCGCTTGGCTCCTGCCCCCTCCCCAAGTCTTGTTCCCCTGGTATGGCCTGAGATCGCCCACGACATAGGCGGCCGGCTCCCGGGGTCAGGCGGAACTTCTTGCCTTTTGATGCCTCTTCCATTCTGGACCTTGTCCCACAATCCGTTTGACCTGAAGACACGTCCTGCGGTGCCCTGGTCCAACCATCACATTTACACAGTCTCACCCGCCATCCGGCTGAATTGCACCCACTCTTCCGATACAGCGACAGGCGGCTGCCACGGAGCTCAGGAAATGGCGGTCGGCTCCACAGACTTGTGCCTGGCCTGCAAGGATGGCTCTGGGCAACCCTGGAACTCGGACGCTTGACTGCTAGGGCATGAGCCCCATTCCCAAAAGCGTCCCGTCAGCCTTGAAGATTCTACAAGAGTCACCGAGGCCCCCGACTCCTGCAGACTTCCGGTGGGGAGCGACTGCCATGATTGCTCACGGAATGGCCACGACGTAGCCACGAGGTGCTCTCATGCTGACGCCAGCTTCAGTCTGAAACATCCAGAAACACTGTAGACTACCAATTTGATCAGTTCCGGTGGAGCCCCAACGACGTATCGCGTTCTTGCGTAATCCGTCATATGACGCGCCGCGTTAGCGCACCCGGAAGTGCTCCGGTGCGCGAGGCGCGAAGCGCAGCTTCCCGGAAGCAATGCGGAGCGCGTAACGTAAGCAATTACATTTCAGTTGGTTCTCCCTCACAATATTTTCAATGTCACATAAAACTCACCCATCACCCACTGCCATCTCTGGCTGTTTCCATGGTAACACCTCATTCTGCACCTGGCTAAAGGCACACTTCAAAAGTTCATATCTCAACGTTCTACAGCAAAGTAACAACACTGTTTTCCCTCCAGAAACACCTGCCAATCCACAACTCTGTTACATGTCTTTTTTTTTCACACCCATTAGTACTTTTCGTTTAACATAAACATTAACATGCAACGTACTGTTCAATCTCCACTTCTTACAATCAACCAATCATTTTGGAGAAGTGTGGCTCAGGGGTTAGAGGCGGCAGACCCGGAAGCTGAGATCGGCCCTGGACCAGGGTTCAATTCCCCGCCCCGACGGGGGTTTGGCTCAATAATTCCACGGACTCGATAATTCTCGCTCCGGTGCCTACTCGACTCACGGGTTCACACTCTGCGACTCTGGGCAATAGCTTGCTTAATCTCCACAACGGCCCCTCGCGGCGGGATGCCTGGCTTTCACCTTGTGGATACCCTGCCGGGGTATCTCACAGGGGAATACCAGGACGGGTTCCCTAAGCAAGCGCATAGATGCCTGCGATGTGGGCGATTTGCGCTATATAAATACATGTACATGTACATGTACATGTACATTTTTATTTTTTAAACCACACCCAGCCTCTTCCTTTTTCTTTATTTAGAATTTCAACTTCTAACTACCATTCCACTTCCAGAACCGATCGGAGGACGACTACAAATCCCTTGAAAATGAAGGTCTGGCTAATAGGACACAGTTATATTCACTGGAGTGAAAAATATGCAGTAAGCAGACGAATTTGCAACCTCAGCTTACCAAATGTACACATAACATGGATTTCCAAAAGAGGATTGAAATGTCACCAATTGATTCCATTGGTGAAAACTTTTATGCATCTCCCAGAACCAGACCTTATAATTGTGCACTGTGGTGGAAACGATCTAGGCACAATCACTGGGGTAGGTCTGGAAATGCTTCTAAAAGACACCTTTCGACAATTGATGACACTTTTTCCTCGATCTGCCTTGGTATATTCCAATATATGCCAAAGACAGAAATGGAATTGGTCCAATCACCATTGTGCACAATTTGAGAAAGCAAGGAGACATGTAAATAAATCTGTTTCTGCGTTCCTCAGAGATTATAGCATGGGCTCTATTTACCACAACAACTTGCGATACCACATGCAAGACGTCTATAGGAGAGACGGTGTTCATTTCACGAATGAGGGAAACAGAATCTTCCTCTGCAACATCAGGCTCTGCATCGGTACTTACTTATAAATGCAGAAAACACTCAATTAACACAATGGCTCTTTTCAGAGCCACCTTATATCTAAGCACTCAAACTTCTGATTTATCGCCATTTTCACACTCTTGTAAAAAGGTGTGCGCGACCGAGTGTGCGCACCACGCAACTTAAAAAAAAATATATATATATATATATTTTCGCCTTTAAGGGCCTTACTGCACACCCTGAGAAAACCTACGCAGCAAAACAATCTCTACCTTCTCCCCTTTCCATATTCCAACGCTTTGAAATCAACAATATATTTACTCGCAATGACAAAATGGCGGTCAACACTTCCTGATTTCCTTCAAATCGAACGTTAACAGACGTCACGCAACAAAATTCCGCACGCGCGCACAGCCGTTTGGCTGCGCGCACGTGTGCGCGCGTATAGATATATAATTGACTTTAACTTTAATTTCCTCAGCAACTACTGAACGGATTTACACCATTCCAAAAAAAGCGTAATCTGCGAGCCGGACTGTACAGTTTTGCAAATTTCTTATAAATCCATTCACCCGTTCCACCTGTAGCCGAGTCTAAAGGTCCTATGGAAAATAACATGGAGAAAACACGTTTTGGGACCCCCCTTTTATCTCAGCCCCCACTTGACCAATCCCCCCCAACCTTTCAGGGAAGGAGCGCAGCGGACCGAGCCATCTTCTTTGAGAAATTTGCTAAGATTCTTCAACCAGGGCCAAAGTTATTCCAAATAGAATGTTGAGGATTTCCTATGGAAACTATATTCCTATGGTCCTAACTATAACTACCTACTGGCGACCGCCAGTAGGTAATATATATATATATATATATATATATATATATATATATATATATATATATATATATAAAGGAATCCCAGCCTGTCAGTGAATGACAGGCAGCAGCAGGGTGCAGACCTCGTAGTGCCACAGCAGACAGTCAAAAGAAAGGCTCATCAAGAAATCCAACTCGAGTGAGTAGCAGGTTTCAAAACATTTATTTAGAGGTAACGCGTTTCACTCCACTGGGGAGCTTGATCACACAAATGCACTCAAAGAAAGTGAGGATATATATACAACAAGTGGGAGGGGCTTGATTGGGGAAAAGAAACGCCCAAAAAAATAAAAAAACAGAAAAATGAAAAATAAAGCAACAGTGTCTACATTAATCCTGCATGTAAAGTTCACATGTGAAAACAGCATGTACCACATGACATTTGCATGTTAAAGGTAAAGCAGTGCAATGTGATAAAAAGTAGGGTTTAAGTAGTGAATGTCAATTAAAATAGAGGCAGCGCTAATCTAAGAGAATTGGTTGCGGATGAGTAACATGTAAAGTAACATAGGAGTCATGACATAGTGCCATAAATAGAGTTACATGTGAACCAAAAAAATAGCAAACTTCAGTGTCAAAGATGCGCTGAAAGCAATTACGGCATAGTGCCCGAAAATACTGCACATATTAGTCATTTAGAACACAAAAGGAAATCATCACAAAGCAGTAGATGGTCATACGGACAAGATAAACGTGGCGTAAAATAACATGCTGCAAGAGACAAGTGAACCAAGTTAAGGGCAAAGGAGGAGACTACAGAGTGCTAAAAAAAATTAATAAGTGAAAAAAGTAAAAAGAGATATACGAGCCCAACCACAGATGTGAAAAATGAGAAGTGAGAGGAGAGGGAAGACAACGAAACAGATAAACAGTAAAAACAGAGGCGACATAAGTGAGATGAAAAGCATGGCAACAAATCCTAGTCAAAATAGTAACAAGAGTCATGATTATAAGGTTGCGCCATGCTGTACATTGGCTAATAGGCCAACAGACAAATAGTGACGCCTAAACTGAGCGAGAGAAAGGAAAAAGCTAAAGCGTGAAATTAAATACAGAGACCAGACCACAAAACTGTAGAGAAGAAAAAAGCATTACAGGAAGCTTTTCAAATCTTCAGTCAAGTTGAGACCATTGGGGGCTTTGGTATGGAGGGACAAAATTAATTGGGTTTCGCGCTGCCTGAGCATTTTTTCACGGTCACCTCCCCGGCTTGGTGGGGGCACTGAACAGAGAACCGTGTATTGTAGGTCTTTAAGTTTCTTATTATGGACCACCCCAAAGTGTCGAGCAACTGGATAGTTGCTGTCACTATTGACAATGGCCCTTATGTGCTGCAGTATTCTTTGATGCACTGGCAACTTGGTACTGCCAATGTATTCTAAGTTGCATGTGCACTTCAGTTTATAGACCACGAACTCTGATCTGCAGGTGAGGTGTTCCTTGATGGGAATAGGAGTGTCACTGAAAGCAGTAACATAGTGAGTGGCATTAGTTGCAAAGTTGCAGGCACAGCAGGAGGTGCATTTAAAAAAGCCCATTTTGGTGGTTTTGTTGGGTTTGGGTGGATTTTCGGGTGCAATTCTATCGAGTGCATCACGCATGGATGGTGCACGTCGGAAAGTAATGGTAGGAGTTTCACTCAATAATGGACCTAAGACTGGGTCAGTCAGAATAATAGGCCATTCAGTGCCTATGATGCGTCTGATTTTACGCTCTTGCGAGCTGAAAGTGGTTATGAGCCTGACAGTACGTTGGGAGTCATCCTGGTTATCACTAGTGCCAGTGGTACAGTGCTCTCTGGGCTTAAGTAGTGAGGCTCTATCTAATGACGAAGCTTTGGCCAAAGCTTGATCCAGTATGGCTCTTGAGTAACCTCTTTGCAGGAAACGTTGTTTAGATTCCTCAAGGCAGATAGCAGAAGAATCAGGGTCACTGCAGACTCTGCGAATGCGAATAAATTCGCCAAACGGGATACTGCGGATGGTATGGGCAGGATGGGAGCTATGTGCGTGCAGGATGGAATTTCCCGCCGTACTTTTACGATGTAATTTGGACTTGAGGGTGTTGTCCTTGATGAACAGTTGTACATCCAAAAATTCGGCTTCAGTGCTGCTAAGGGTAGCAGTGAATTTCAGGTTCAGGGTGTTGTTATTGCAGTCTGATACAAATGAAAGGGCTTGATCTTGACTGCCCTTCCAGATGATGCAAATGTTGTCTATGTAACGCCAGTAGTGCGCGATACAAGGCGACCAGTGCGCATGTGTGGCTCTGAGCTCGTGCTCCTCCCACCAACCAACATGGAGACATGAATAGCTGGGGGAGAAACACGAGCCCATAGCCACACCGGGCAATTGCTGGTAGATGTTGTTCTTGAAGCGGAAATAGTTGGAGGTCAGGCACAGTTTAATCATAGCAATCAACATAGAATTGTGTTCTCTGAAACAAATGGCACGTGAATTGAGAAAATATTGACATGCATTTACACCATGCTGATGGTTGATAGAGGTGTAAAGCGATTCGATATCAAGAATCAAAAACAAATAGTCATTGCACCAAACAATATTACCAATCTTGGTCAGAAAGTCGGTGGTATCTTTTAGAAAGGAAGGAAGACTCGCCACATGGGGCTGGAGAAAGAAATCAACGTATTTGGAAATATTTTCCGTCATACTCCCAATCGCTGATATTATGGGTCGAGCTGGTGTAGGGGTAACAAGTTTGTGCACTTTGGGTAGAAAGTACAAGTGCGGTGTTACAGGATGATCCTTGGATAGGAAGTTGCATTCCTCTTTGGTAGGGAGACTCAGTCTTTTCCATGAAGTCAGCTGTTTGCGTATCAGGTTTTGATTCTGGACCATCGCAAACTGTGATGAGAGGGTGTAGCAAGTAGTGTCTGACAAGTGTCTTTCTGCTTCCAAGATGTAGTCTGTGGTTTTCCAGAGAACCGTGTTGCCACCCTTATCAGCATTTTTTATGACGACATTGTTGTCAGATTGTAGCTTATTAATGAGTAGATTCTATTGTCGGTCATTGTACTTAAGTTGTTTCCGTTGCATCATGATAGACCTGTTAAGAGCCTTTAGTTCAATAATAACACGGTCGCTGAAGATGTCAACAGCATCACGAGGCATGAGGGGAAAGAAGGTTGACTTGGGTCTAAAGGGCGTAGTAGCAGATCTGTTGACATTGAACACTTGACTGACAGTGGGCGTAGTTTGAGACGTACCTTCAAATGCTAGGTCATACAGGTCTTGTAAACCAGCATTGTCGTTAACTTGGAGGTTGGATTCCATATTGGAAGGAGTTGCTACTGCCCCACTTTGCTTGCGTTTGGCTTCCAATTTAAAATATTTGATGAGTTTGATTTTTCTAACAAACTTGTATAGGTCGATCCGGGTTTGATTATAGGAAAATTTGTTGGGCGGGCAATACGAGAGACCAAGAGACGAAAGCTGTTCTTCTGCCTTAGTGAGGATAGTGTCTGATAGGTTGATGACAGTATTGTCCACAGTGCCAATTATTTGCGCCAGTTCCTGTTTGTTTTTGCCTGCGAGGTATTTCTTTTTGTGGTGCTTCCGCCTTGAGCGCCTGCGCTGGCTGGCTGATTGCCTGCTTGGTTTGGAGGATTCCGGGAGCGCAGGGAGTAGCGCCGGTCCTCGTTTACAAAACCCAATTCCTCTACTACAGTGTAATTGATGTCTGGGTCTAAAGCTGCAGATGTGGAGGTACCTTCGTCTTCACTGTTTGAAGTTAAGGAGTTGATTGATATGGTGTCACTGTTATGGATTGGAAATACCAGAGCTTTGGTTGGTTGTAGTTGCTTTGCTGCTCGATGTTACATATACATATACATATACATATATATATATATATATATATATATATATATATATATATATATATATATATATATATATATATATATATATATATATATATATAAATATATATATATATATATATATATATATATATATATATATATATATATATATATTACCTACTGGCGGTCGCCAGTAGGTATATATAGTTAGGATTTTTTCTCTATGGGATTTTTGAAAATTCTATGTCTAATAACTTTACCGTTTGTGGACGGAATTGGCTGAAATTTTCAGGAAAATGGAACATTTTGTTTCTGAGCAGCCCCTGACAATTTGGGGGAGTTTCATCAAGGGGGGGCCGAGAAAAAAGGGGGGTCCCAAAACGCATTTTTCCCATGTTAATTTCCATAGGGCGGTTGGCCTCACTTTTAGCTCGAACGGCTGAATGGATTTGCACGAAACTTGGCAAAATTGTAGGGACTGTTAGCCTGATGTGCCTTTGCTAGGTCTCAATATATGTGCTCCAGTGGATTTTGAGTAATTTAGGTTCAAAAAAATATATATATCTGGGCGGAGCCTAACCACACATCTGATCTGATTGGCTGTCAGCACTTCATCCAAGAAGTGTTGGCAGCCATCTTGGGACCAATATACATGATAGCACCTCATTAAAAAGCATTGTAGTTAATAGAGGGTTTTAGGACTTTAGTTACATTATAAATCATTTGTTGATGGTACCATACTCGTTTTAGGAATTGTGGTGGGTTCTAAGGTGATTTTACCATGTGAAAAAACCTTCTGCTGTGATATCATGAATATTGTTTGAAAGAAAACTAATATCTCATGATTTTCCCACAGTGGTTTGGAAGGGGATCTATAAGCTAAACTGAAAGCATATTTTCTGTAAATTCACATTATCTTTCTCAGTCATGTGAAAATGAAGTCTGACATTCTCAGTAAAACATGTACATCCAACAAGGACAGAGACTGTCAGTTGATTCCTTTGTGTTCTACTGCAGCCTCCTAGAGTGTTCTAAAGAACAACTAGAGCGCTAACAGTCCTACTTATTACAAAGGTATGGCACACCTGAAGCCATCTTGATTGGAATAAAGTGGTAACTCTTAAAACATTTAATTTAAAAAGAAACAACATGAAGGGGTATATTTTGCCATAGAAAGTATGATTAGTGCTGCAGAATGAAAAATTAGGGCACATTTTGAGTGACTTCTCAAATCCTTTTCTATTTCATTAAAACATTCTGACATGCAGTCTCCCAAAATGGCCACCAGAGACAAAAGAGCCCAAATGTAGCCCAAATATCACCCAGATGTAGCCCAAGTATAGCCCAATGACAGAATGTCCCAGAGTGTTCTAAAGAACAACTAGAGCGCTAACAGTCCTACTTATTACAAAGGTATGGCACACCTGAAGCCATCTTGATTGGAATAAAGTGGTAACTCTTAAAACATTTAATTTAAAAAGAAACAACATGAGGGGGTATATTTTGCCATAGAAAGTATGATTAGTGCTGCAGAATGAAAAATTAGGGCACATTTTGAGTGACTTCTCAAATCCTTTTCTATTTCATTAAAACATTCTGACATGCAGTCTCCCAAAATGGCCACCAGAGACAAAAGAGCCCAAATGTAGCCCAAATATCACCCAGATGTAGCCCAAGTATAGCCCAATGACAGAATGTCCCAGAGTGTTCTAAAGAACAACTAGAGCGCTAACAGTCCTAATTATTACAAAGGTATAGCACACCTGGAGCCATCGTGATGGGAATAAAGTGGTAACTCTTAAGACATTTAATTTAAAAAGGAACAAAATGAGGGGGTATATTATGCAATAGAAGGTATTATTAGTGCTGCAGAAAGAAAAATTAGGGCACATTTTGAGTGACTTTTCAAATCCTCTTCTATTTCATTAAAAAATTCTGACATGCAGTCTCCCAAAATGGCCACCAGAGACAAAAGAGCCCAAATGTAGCCCAAATATCACCCAGATGTAGCCCAAGTATAGCCCAATGACAGAATGTCCCAGAGTGTTCTAAAGAACAACTAGAGCGCTAACAGTCCTACTTATTACAAAGGTATGGCACACCTGAAGCCATCTTGATTGGAATAAAGTGGTAACTCTTAAAACATTTAATTTAAAAAGGAACAAAATGAGGGGGTATATTTTGCCATATGAATTATGATTAGTGCTGCAGAAAGAAAAATTAGGGCACATTTTGAGTGACTTCTCAAACCCTCTTCAATTTCATTAAAAAATTCTGACATAGTCTCGCAAGATGGCCACCAGAGACAAAAGAGCCTAAATGTAGCCCAAATATCACCCAGATGTACCCCAAGTATAGCCCAATGACAGAATGTCCCAGAGTGTTCTAAAGAACAACTAGAGCGCTAACAGTCTTACTTATGACAAAAGTATGGCACACCAGAAGCCATCTTGATTGGAATGAAGTGGTAAGTCTGAAAACACTCAATTTAAAAAGGAACAACATGAGGGGGTTAATTTTGCCATAGAAAGTATGATTAGTGCTTCAGAAAGAAAAATTAGGGATCATTTTGAGTGACTTCTCAAATCCTCTTCTATTTCATTAAAAAAATTCTGACATGCAGACTGAAACATGCACTTTGAATACCAGCAGCAGACGTCCCTGGTGAGCAGTAGCTTTACTACAGTGATCTAATGTGCAACTAGAGTGCTAACATTCAGAATTTATGGCAAATGTGTGACACATCTGAATGCCTTCTTGATGGAACCAAAGTAAACAAGCATTGAAAATGCAATAGATCTCGCCCTCATTTAAGTTAAAGCCATTCTGTTTGTAATGAGGTGGCTTTTTAGCTTTGCTTTTATTAGTGTTTTTTCAACTTTCATGTAAATAACGCACCGTTTTCACCAAATCGACTTTGCCCAAGCACACCCTTCCCTTCGGCCAACAAATCCCAAAAATCCGGCACACCTGCCGATCCACTCTCCCTACAGCTCACCCAAGCCCCGTCCCTCTAGCGCAACTGGAACACCCCAAATTCACCTTCTCCATGCGCACCAAAAACTCCCATTGAATAACATGACAATTCGCTACTCCGCACATAAATTGCTCTATAAAGCACTTCCACTGCTCCGATCCGCTTCAAACTTGGCTGGACACTAGTTCCAGCGATTCCCTAACATCTTACCAAATATCAGCCCAATCCATCCACTGGAACAGGGACGAATTTCAACCCGAATATGCGCCCCCCGCAAACACAAAAAAAAGCCATAAAACGGCCAAATCTCGACCAAAAACCGCCAAAATCCCTCAAAACCTTGCCAACACCAATACGCACGAAACTGAACCGGCCCCTCAGCCCTAGGCTCCGGGAACCCTACTTAATTGACCCAAAAGCCCTAAAAAAGCAACATAATACACACGAAAACGCCCTAACAACCCTAAAATGCATATAAGTATATGTATGCATGCATTTATGTTTGTATTTATATGTAGATATACAGATGATATATGTTTATATATGTATGTATATATATATATTCCCTGAAAAAACCATAGGCTATAGACCATATATAGTTAGGAATTAGCATTTACAAAACCTTGAAAATTCACTGAAAAAAACGTAGGTTATAGACCATATATAGTTAGGAATTAGCATTTACAAAACCTTGAAAATTCACTGAAAAAACCATAGGTTATAGACCATATATAGTTAGGAATTCGCATTTACAAAACCTTATTTTACTCACACAAAACCATTGAAATTCCATATATAGTTAGTTGCACTAACTATATATCGCGCACCCGCAATCCACTGCTGATGATGTCACATATTACATCATTCATGACATGGTCAGTGACATCACTGATGACATCACTGATGACATCTCAAATGACATCACTGATGACATCACTGATGACAACATCCAGTGACTGTATGTTTCTGTAAAGTTAAAATATGTCTTACATATTGAAGAATGAGTGGTATGTTTCTGTAAAGTTAAAATATGTCTTACATATTGAAGAATGAGTGGATGTATAAGTGTCTGGATGAAGGATTTAGTAGGTGCATGACTGACTGTATGAGTGAGTGATTAAATGTGTCTCACTGAGTGCATGGGTTAGTGACTAAACTGTCTTCATTTGTGCATCATTATGTCTGTTGTTCTGTAAACTGTTGCATGTGTTGATAAGTAGCTATATGAGTAACTATATGGGTTATTGATTGGTTGCCCAAGTATTTGTATGGGATACTGAGTGTGTGTGTGGGTGGCTGGGAGGTGTATGACTCTGTGCATAGATGTGTGAGCAGTTGATTCACTAGATGTATGGTTTCAAAAGTGCATGTGGAAACAGCTGTATGGGCGGTTGACTGTGTGCATGAGTGTATTGGTGAGTGAATGGATATCTCAGTGCTACATGTCAAAGTAAGTACATATGTAAAACACAGTACATGTGAGAGTTGACATATATAAATAACTGTGCATAAGAGCCAGTGAATGTGTGAGTGGCTGTATGGATCATTGTGAACTTGTATCAGGGATTGTATAAGAGAGTTAATATGTGTTAGTATATGTTTGAATAAGTAAAGTTTGTATAACTGTATAGTTGAGGAAATCGAGGTGTGATTGATTCTTTGATTGACTGACTAGGTGTGTGAGTAACTCCATGGATGAGTGACAGTCTGTGAGTGTCTGTTTACACTGATTGTATCTAAGGTTATATTAGAGTCTGAAGAGGTTCATCGTATTATCACATGAATGATATCATCAGTGATGTGATCAGTAATGTCAAATGAGATGTCATCAGTGATGTCATCAGTGATGTCATTTGAGATGTCATCAGTGATGTCATTTGAGATGTCATCAGTGATGTCATCAGTGATGTCACTGACCATGTCATGAATGATGTAATATGTGACATCATCAGCAGTGGATTGCGGGTGCGCGATATATAGTTAGTGCAACTAACTATATATGGAATTTCAATGGTTTTGTGTGAGTAAAATAAGGTTTTGTAAATGCGAATTCCTAACTATATATGGTCTATAACCTATGGTTTTTTCAGTGAATATATATATATATATATATATATATATATATATATATATATATATGTATATATATATATATATATATATATATATATATATATATATATATATATATGTATATATATATATATATATACATATATGTATATTACCTACTGGCAGTCACCAGTAGGTAGTTATAGTTAGGACCAAGTTTCCATAGGAAGAGCATTTTTTCATGTGCGTATAACTTTAGTGTTGTTTGACGAATCTTTACGAAATTTTCCAAAAAGTGTCTCTTATTTGATCAGCTCCTATTTTAAAAGTTTGGGGGTGATTGGTCAAGGGGGGGGCTGAGAGAAAATGGGAGTCCCTAAACGTGTTTTCTTAATGCAATTTCCATAAGAAACTTTAGACAAGGCTAAAGGTCAAACTGCTGAACGGAATTACGCCACTTTTGGCAGGGAGAATGATCTTGGTCCAGAAAGCACACTTTTGTTCAAATGAGGTAAATCCGCTCAGTATTTTTTGAGAAATATGAAATTTTACAGATATCGATATTTGAGAATTCTGACATCTGATTGGCTGAGCGGTTACGAGCAAGAGCGTGCGGCTCATTGGCTGTGAACGGTTGAAACTAGGTAGTGTTGGCAGCCATTTTGTGACTCAGTTGAAAGGAGTTTAGGGCATACTAGGAACACTGTGGAGTTACTTTAAGCAGTTTGTATGGTGCAGAGGCAGGGAGTTTGAATGTTGCGTTGGCCATAGAAAATAACGTTCGCAGAACAACGGTGCGTGGCATTGCAGCAAGGTTGCGTGGGCTCGAGAAAGCCAGTGGGAAAACAATGCACCATATTGCGACAAGCAGTGTGTAGGGTGCACACACAGCTAGTGTGAATGTTGAGTAGGCCGTGGAAATCACTTCTGCAAAACAACGATGCGCGGTATTGCGGCAATGTTCAGTAGGCTGTGGAAATCATATAGGGAAAACAACAATGCGCCGTATTGCGGCATTCCTTTAACATAATGCAGACTAATGTTTACTTATGATGCGTTGTTCACTTTTATCTCAAATAGTATCAGTTTGTTACAGGAAATGTAATATGATGTGGGAGGACGTGTTCTGTCCCTGTGCACAGAACAAAATTAACGTTTAATTGGCTGAGGTGTTCCAACAACGAGCTTAATGTTTATTGGCTGCGAACCATTGAAAGTATAAGTGTTGCCAGCCATTCCCTTTCCCTCCAAATAGTAGCAAGGACATCTGATTGGCTCACATGTTCAAAGGAGGACCTTCCAGAGCTTAATGTTCATTGGCTGTGAACCATTGAAAGTAGAAATGTTGCCAAGCATTCCCTTCTCCTCTGCTGAGTAGGAGGGGGATCTGATTGGCTGATGTGTTCCAAGGAGGAACTTCCAAAGCTTAATGTTGATTGGCTGTAAACCATTGAAAGTAGGAGTGTTGTCAGCGATTCATTCCCCCTCAGCAGAGTGTTAGAGTCATCTCATTGGGTGACTTTTTCCAAGAAGGACTTTCTTAAGCTTAATGTTCATTGGCTGTGAAGCATTACAACTAGAAATGATGGCAGCCATTCCCTCTCCTTCTGTGGAACACCATGGACCTTTTATTGACTAAAGTGATCCGAGTACAAGTTTGCTCCTTATTGGGTGGGAACGGTTCACTGTTGTCAGCTATTTTGTGACGCAGTTCAAAGGAGTATGGGAAAACAAAGCAATAGAGGGGGGGGGGGGGGGTAGGAACACTATTAACTCTATACAGTGGTCAAAAGGTGGTGGACAGGGATTGTGAAGGTAAAAATTGTTTTTTATATATTTTAAGGGCCATTTAAATAATTGGCGTGAGGTGTACAAATCACGGCGGAAAAATAACAGAGTGTCTTGCGGTCTTCTTTTTATCAAGCTTGCAGGTGGGATACTTCCCAGGGGCACTATTTACTTTTAATGTGTTGTTTACTTTTCTGACAGGGAGGTGTGGCTGAGCAACAAAAATGTTTGTCTATGTTTCAAATAGTTTTTATTGAGCAATCACAAATAAAGTTTCTTCGGAAACTGACGCTGTATAAATCAAAGGGGTGACAAAAAAAAGCAATTAATAAAATATCACTTAAGCGTGGGCACACCCTCCTTTTTTTCTGCTACAGTTTATAAAAGTGTTGCCTCGTATTCTTGATAATATAAGAGGGCTGGAGTCACTTTTAGATAAAGTAGAAAAGAAGAGCTACAAGAAACATTCCTGCACTACATAATTTCAGGTCAGAAGAATAATAATAAGTAAAAAACAATTAAACACAAATGACTTCATATTACATAAAAATGTACATTTTATAATTTTTTACAATTTCTATTCTGTAGAATTCGGGAATGTTCTGTAGTAGTGCTTAGAGGTCTCTCACTGCTCCGTTAACAAATCAGGTACTCTTTTAAGAATATATTGGATAGTACTATAATAATATACAGTACAGGTCCTACATATCCTATAGGAAGAAGGTGAATAGGAACCGCACCTGAGAAAAATAGAAATTACAAAATATCATTCAGAAAAGTAAGGTTTATCAAAGGTAGTGCAATTTTGAAAAATATTCTCACTGACAAAATATCTTATCAAGTAAGTTATAAAGGTCAGTAAGCTGCATTTCAGATAGTTTACTCCTGGCGCCGACAAATATACAAATCCTGTTCTGTGACAATATGACACTTAATTACAATATAAAGAGTGACACTGTTGTCACACAAAAAGGAAAAGGAAAATAAAGTTATGAACACAAAACAAAATCAATTTTGAAATACTTTCCAACTGTGAATAGGTTCAGAGCTTTTTTTCTCCGGGGCTTCGAAATCTTTCATCTCACGGCGACGGGTCATAAACTCTTCAGAGATCATAATGACTGTGAATATTATAATATACATATTCACAGTATATGTAATCCCAAGGGTGAAACAGACTAACAACCAGAAGCTGGTGACGTTACGTATAAATCTTTTGTGTCGCGCCGACGGGTCATGAACTCCTCTGAGATCACTATGACTGTTAATATTATAATATACATATTCACAGTATATGATCCCCAAGGGGAAAACAGTCTAACAACCAGAAGCCGGTGACGTTACATATACATGTTTAGTCTTTGCGCCGATGGGTCACCAACACCTCTGAGGTCAAGTACAGTGTCAATATTATAATATAGAAAGTCTGAGTATAGGAGCTCGAAGGAGCCATAAAAGGAGCAATGTTTGCTGTATTCTGTCTGTTTCTGAAAACAAGCCGCTGACGTTACAGAAAAAAGGCAAAAATAAGCAATAGAAATGTTTTCTAACTACAAATGTTTAAATATAGACAAGTAGCTATGTATTATAAATATCTACTATGCCATAATCAAACAACTTACAAATCTTGAATATGTTTGTTGCCGCAAAACAAGAATTTGACGCTAGAAAAGGGAACCTGCATCACAGAATAAACATGTCATTTGAGATGTCATCAGTGATGTCAATGACCATGCCATGAATGATGTAATATGTGATGTCATGAGCAGCGCATTACGGGGGCGTGAGTTATAGTTAGCTGAACTAACTATAACGGTGGAATTTCTATGGTTTTGTACCAAAGAAATGTCCAGCTAACTATAACATCCCTGAAACTTATGGTTTTTCCAGTGAATTTCTACGTTTTTTTAAATGCGAATTTCTAACTATAACGTCTGTAATACCTATGGTCTTTTCGGTGTGTGTATGTATGTATGTATATATATATATATATATATATATATATATATATATATATATATATAAAAAACAAGGGTTACATTGATGTTATGTTAAAGGTAGGCTGACTGTTCACTCATAGAAAACCAGAGAAATTCAGCAGATTTAGTAACCTGAGCTAACTGCATATGACCTCACATATTGAACCACTCATGACATTGTCAGTGATATCACTGATGACATCTACTGATGACATCACTGATGACATTATGACCATGTCATGAGTGTTGTAATATGTGAGGTTATAAACAGGGCATTGCGGGGGAGGAAATCAAAGTTAACTCAGGTAAGAATTTCTATGGTTTTGTATGAGTGAAATCTGAGCCTTACTATAATGTCCCACAACCTTTGGTTATTTTATTGAATTTTTAAGGTTTTCTTTAATACTATTTCCTAACTATAGCATCCCTGTAACCTTTGGTTTTTTAAATACATTTCCAAGGTTTTTCAAATTCTATTTCCTAACTATAACTTCCCTGTTACCCATGGTTTTAACTAGTAGTCAAATTTGCAGAGTGGTGAAAAAAGGGTGCTTGACCTCCATAGACCTCTTAGCAATCCCACTGTGTAGGACTTCCTGGAGGTAACAGGAGGGATTGTTTGCCGCCAAGGACCCTCAGCAGCCAAGGGGATTTCATCCCCCAACCAGTAGTGAGCCAGGAGGCACATTTGCAGACTGGTGGGGAAAAAGGGCGGGCCTCCAAAGACCTCTCAGCAATCCTGCTGTGTGGGATTTACTGGAGGCCCCCCTGGCCAATTTCAGCCCAGGGGACCTCATCTCACAGGGCCCAGCCTTTATTTAAATGTTTTTAATTTTCAAAGGGAAGGGGACCAAGGGGCCTCCCTCCTGTGCCAGTTTCATCGCCGGGCACCCCATCTCCCAGAGCATGCCCATTTTAATTCATATTTATTTTAAAATAATTGAAAGGGGGCCCCTTTCCCCTGGAGCAGGCCTTCAATTATTTTTTAAATGGAGAGGGGGGTCATTACAGCTCCCCTCCCTGGGCTGATATTGCTCCAGGGAACCCATCCTCCACTGTCCCTCTGTCTCTGAAGCACCTGCAGGAGCCGGCATTGCTTGTATATGTGAGGTCATAAGCAGTGCATTGTGCTTGGGTAACTACTCCTGATTAATTTCTATGATGTTGTGTATGTGAAATCTGAGTCTATATAAAATATGTATAATCATAATAATATATTTTAAATGTTAAACAATTAATATCACGTAAAATAAATAGTTTTATTAATTATGTTACACTACATATATATATGTATATAAACCCACATATGTGTGAGTTTGGCTGTTTCTATAAGTAAGTGTGTGTGTATATATACACCAGGAAATGAGGAGTGTGCAGTTCCCATATGGGGTCTACACCTCCTGGTCAGTCCAGGGTAGTCCAGGGGACTGCTCCTTTTAGGAACAAGGGCACTCACACACCCCAAGCGGTGTCATGCTTCATCATTGGGCAGCTCCTCATTGGGCCTTCGTAGAAAGCCAACGGGCCCCTCAGGGGAGGTCTTTACAAGAGTTCTCTCTTTTGTCAAAGTGAAGAGTGAGGTACAAATGTGGTGTGCAGGTATGAGTATAATGAGGGGGCTGCATGTGTACTAAAAATTCTAAAGAAGAACCAAAAACTAATTTTAATTGTCAGATCTTTTTGTCATGATTACAAATGGTAAATTTTGACCTAGTGATAGAAATAATGGTCTATCTAGGCTCTCATTAGTATGAGTCTAGGGTTGACATGTTTTATGCCTCTTACTTTCCACAAGGATCTCGGCATTTCATCAGGACCAATTTAACTTCATCTACTCAAACAGGAATCGATTGTGAAATACATACAAAACATGCCCTGTAAACCTTTGTATGTTCTTTGGTGCAGACCTAGATGAGGGGGTAAAGAGAGTTAATTTTAAGAACAGATATGTCAAAGGTTCAACAGGTCTGTAAAGCAGAATCAAAAACCGCAAAGAGCCTTGTGACGGTATACATACACATTCTGTAAGTGCATGTTCATGTTATCCATAATCCTGCTATCAAGAGCAGACGGTGAATTCATGCAGTTACATTTGTTGCCATTTAACTGCACAACTGTCTAATTCTTTAATAGTTTCTGGATGTACAGATGACATGATGTTATATATACGACACCCTGGAGAAAATCTGCATGCACTTGTCCATGAATATATTAAATATAAGCATTTGTCAGGGATAAGAATCAACTGGGGGAAATCGTCTGTTCTTCCATTCACACCGCCCACACTGCAGTTTCAAATAGAATACCCTCTAGATTGGTCAAAGGACCCAGTTTGGTATTTAGGGGTCTGGGTGCACTCCTATCCGGAAATAGTGCTGAGGTAGAACTATGGGAAGTCCTTATCCACCACAGAAGACGAAGTGAGAAATGGATAGGTCTACCTCCCTCTCTCGCTGACAGAATAGCAGTAATAACAATGGCTGTTCTGCCCCGATACCTGTACCTTTTCACAAATGTCCCCATCAAATTAACCAAGGTCTTTTTTCGCGGCTCTGCTTGATCTTAATATGGCTAGTCTGGGTGAACAAAAAATCCAGTTGTAGCTGGGACACCTTGACTAAGCCTTACTCTCGGGGGGGGTCGCAATACCTGATTTATATATGTATTACCTATTTGCGCAGGCGCAATTTGCCCATTATAGTTTTTTTCCTCCCCCTGTAATAATGCATGTGGCGGTGGAGGCAGACGATATGGCTCGGGCCAATTAGTGACACTGATTTCCCAAACAAATCCCACCTACCCTTTCAGGGACTTGTCCCTGGCTAACTGTACGGCTCAGGCATGGAGCGCGATGGTTAGATGTACGGGCAGACAACTAGTGTAGGCCCCTGCCTTGCCAATATCACACCACCCTTAACTCATGGTGACTCAAGAAAAAAGGCCGCTAGACACATTGGAGGACTTGGGCTTGATCACAATGAGAGATGTATACCCAGAAGGCACATTCATCCTGATGGAGGAACTGAGAGAATGCCATCCATGCGACTTAATGTCAGTCTTTGCATATTACAGATTGTGCAGGGCACTAAAGGCTTTTTACGCTAGTCATCCCATAGAACTGGCTATCTTAAAGCTCCTACAAACGCTTCTGTCAAGCACTTCTCAGGGCAAGTTAATCCCACAACTGTGTCCCACTTTACAATCGGACGCTGCGCTCAACTCCAGCCCTGCCCGTGAAAGCTGGGAACATCTATTGGGCGATACTCTTGGCAACGAGGACTGGGAGCTCTGTTGCTCCATGACCAGGTGACTTTAAGTATCTCCAACAGCTCTATTACACACCATTCCAACTACACAAATATGGATTGAGAGACACGCACATGTCTAAAAGATGGTGGTCACAGGAGGCTGACTTCCGGCACATTGCATGGGACTGCTCCAAAGTCCATGGATTCTGGACGTTGTTTACACAAGCGCTCACAACTATGGTACTGGAGCAGGTAGATTGCTCACCCCGGTGCTGCCTGCTGGGACTGGTACAATACTTAAAACCCCAGAATAGGAAACTGGTGTTAATTGCAGTTCTGTTAGCAAAGAGGAAAGTGGTTCAAACATGGGATAGTAAACTGTCTCTGAAATGTGATTCCTGGATAAAGGACTAGGGGCCCGATGTAGGTAAATCTAATTTACCACTTCTAAAAAACTGAATCATACCGAATCGGTATTTAAGAAGTGGTAAATTAGAGGGGGGAAATGTAGGTAATTCTGATTCGGTAAATACCGAATCTCTAAGATTCGGTATTTACCGATTCTGTAAATACCGAATCGGTATCCCCCATTGATTCCTATGGGCCTTGAAGCCCATAGGAATCAAGGTGGAATACCGAATCGGTATTTACCGATTCGGTAATTACCTGTTCTTGCAAGGGTGCAGGAGGTGTCACTTTGACACCCTCCAGCACCCCAATTACAGGCTTGTGTGCCATGTGGCACACATACATGCCCTATGGGCATGTCTGTGTGTCACATGGCACAGGTGTGCATGCACAGATGTGCATGCACACCTGGATTCAGTATTTTACAACCCAATTGGATTGGGTGGTAAAATACCGATTCTTAAAGCCCTGTGGCACTCTGACATGTGCCAGCTACATCTGCATTTACAGAATCGGTATTTTACCGAGTCTGTATTTACCGATTCGGTAATTTTACCGAATCGGTAAATACAGAATCGGTAAAATACCGATTCTGTAAATGCATGCCCTACATTTGAAAACCCTAATACCGGTCGGAAACGGCCAAAATCGGCCATTTCCGACCGGTATTAGGGCTCCTACATCTGGCCCTTGGTATTTTGTAGAGACCAATTGACATGTTATGCTGAAGAACTCCCTACACCATCAAGGCCGAAAGATGACTGGTCACCGCTAACTGCTTATCTATTGTCTAATACTCATGATGTGGTAGAAGATCTGAATTCACCTGTGAATGTCAACATTATATTGCAGGATGATATAGGTTCATGATCGGAATGATGTATACTATTCTCATGGGAGTCACTGTGCCTACTGTCACTCAGGGGATAATGTTGCGGATTTTACGCAAAGTTGTATGTACCTTTTTTTTGGAAATTCTAAAATAAAATAAAATAAAAAAATAGTTTCTGGGTGTACAAAATCAACCATTAGACAATATTTTGACATTCATTACCATTGTCGTTTTTGGAAATCAACTCAAACATTGTGATGTTAACAGAGAGGTCAACCTTTTGCAATTTATAATTTTGGCATGATAGTCAGAGAAACAAGGTAGGCTACATAACAATTGTTTTGATCACTTCATGCAGAGTTTTAATCTAAGTGCGATATTAACAAAGGATCTAGTGGCCCAAATTATACGTTTTAGAAGAGGCGCGACATACAATATTATTGAAGGACACTATGCCCATCAAGGCAGATTACTACACAAATATGGCATCCAAAAGGAAATACTCCCAGAACAGTGATTTGCCGCAAGGGGTTTGGAGGCTGACATTGTAAGCATAAACAGTACATATTTGGGGAAATACACAATAGCAAAATGGAATTTTAAGTGCAGAGTCCTTTTAAGCTAAAAAAGCAAGATGGTTTAGTGAATTAACACATGGCACTGACATATGCAATGATATGGAGATCCTGTGTTTGAATTCTGGTAAAACAGACTCAGAAAATCCCTCCTTCCAAGGTTCATCGGAAAATATAGAAGAGGAATATGAAGGATCTATCTTAAATTATCAGTATTAGTTTTGCTTTTTTCATGACCCAGCTTGTGTAGATTTTGACTGAATGATTTGGTAAAGCGTCAGAGATGAAGTACATTTAAGAAATCAACTATGTGTGTGTCTGTATGTGTTTGGGGCTGTAAGGCAGTTTCTCTGAGATAGCTTTAGGCTTGTTTCTTGTACATTTTCTTGAAATTCTAGCCCGATCCCCCCTTTCTCATTGTAGCTATGCTAGCTCGCATGCTACACCTCAGGTCTTAAATTTGCGACCCAGCTCTATCCAAATCTACCAGCTGCTACACATTTCTGGATGATACTAGTGTCAACGATATTTCTTCTGATATTTATGTATTCATCATCATAACTATCACTGCAAAATATTGTGGTAAATAATATTTTTGGCAACAATATTTTTTTCCATGATATTGTGTCAGTGATCACTCCAATTGATGTTGTGGAGTTTAGGGCAGTGGCGGTGCTGTTGAAAAGGTTTGGTGTTAATGTCATAACATACAACATAGGGAAGACACAAAGGAGCATTTAGTCTGAATAATTTCCTTGCTTCGGTCCAGTAGCGAAGCTGCTAGCAATTGCCACATTACCACAGAGGACTGGGACACTAGTTAGAAGTTAAATCTACTAGGAGTACAATTAGTAGTGCTGCTGAAAAATGCTGGGCAGACTGTGGCCTCTAGAACCAGCTCAAAGGGAACAATTGAGGCAGACACAGACAAACGTCTCTAAGATCAGCATCTCCGCCAGTTTCCAAACAAACGCCCACATTTTCAGTGTCCTCTGCAGCTAGCGGCCCTGCTTACCACGCATTACCGATTGCAGCATTATTGCAATCAAGAGGCACCACTGGATGGCACCTGGCACCTACAATCAATCGCAGAGAAATAAATCTTAAATCTGGTACATCAAAAAACTCTTAGTGAGAGCACATTATTTGATAGGTAATGACAGGATGCAATAAACATACAAGCACAGTTCTTTTAAACATAGCACAAATATTTAAAATTTGATATGATCATAATATGATGGTAATATGAACATTTAATTATTCACTAGAAGTCAAACATAAAGAGAGAGCAATACAATAATTGTGGTATGAAAGAGAAATACAGCGAATAAACAAAAATAACCCTCATGAGTTAGATGAGAGCCTCCTCTATGTTTGCTACAACAATTCCAGTATTTCGTCACCCAGGCATGCCTCCGTAGAACGCTAATACATGCTAATATCTGCAAAACGGGCACGTTTTACCCAGCCTGATCTTTATAGGAAATGAATGTTCCGCGCAAGAAAATATGATCCATTAATTTTATGTTATTTTGTCTGATGTAACTTCTATCACTTTTTCCAAATTTAAGATCTGAATATTAATCCTTGGCAGTCACTATATTTCTCACTCCTTGCTATTCTCTGACACTTTAAATATGAACACAGCTACAGAGCTTCAATGCAATGGCATGAGAGCTCTCCATAATGTACAGTGCAAGCAGGCCTCCTTCTATCGTGATTCTGAAAAATAAAATTAAACACAAGCCTTTTATACATCAATATTTTAAGCATTTGCCTACGATGTCTGCAGCTCGTCAGATGTAATCCGAAATGCTATATTTAACATCAACAGGGAATATTTACTGTAACAGCACGAGGACCTGTGGCACCTTGGTCGGTAGATCAATAAATGTGCGGTGGCCTGCAAACAGCGAGCTAGGAATTAGATAAATTACCAATCCACACATATAGATTTATTTCTGCCATTTGATCATTTTCTAATGAATCAATACAGGTCGTCTGGTGCCTCGCTGCTGGTTTACGTTATGATCCCCAAGGCCATTAACCTCCCTTGTTAGATGTTTTCACTCCATGTATGTAAAGGTGTGATATTGATCCTTTAGGCATTTGCTCAGAGCCCTGAATTCTTAAATAAAAGCAGTCGAGTGAACGAAGGACACGCCACAATCCCTTACAGCTGTTTATGGCTGACTTTGAGACGTCATGTGCAGTGGGTGTTGCGATATGTACATATTTTATTATGCATATGATTTAATTCCGGGTTGTTTACCTATGCAACAACAGGTCTAGTTCTGGTTTTTGAGCCACAGCACAATAACTTCTCTTCCATGCAGACCACTGATAGGACTTGTGTAAGTCAGTGGTCCATACTGGTGAGCGGTACTTCACCGAACGAACTGAAATATCTGACAAAAGGGTGCATTTATATTTGTTTTTAAATCATTCATTCATTCGCAGCTCTTTTCCATAGCGCAAACTCCGTCCTGGAGAACATTAGAGCACCATACGCAGTGTAGAAATGCAGGTAGGTTTACATGATCTAGTAGACTAGATCTGGATTGAGGTCGTTTCCCCTCAAAAATATGTTTAGATAAAGTAAGGCATACAATTTAACAGAGATGAATCCCATTATTTTAATGTAATCAGAATCAGATCAAACTTACAGCGAATCCTGCCAGCAGCAGCTGTCTTCTCCTTTCTCTGTGGTCCACCTTCCAGAACCCTGGAAGGCTAACAATCATCAGTAGGATGCAAGACCATTTGCTAGGACACAACAAATGTATACTGTGGAACAGCATGTTTCAAAATGTCTTATGCTATTAAGAAGTGTAATTAAATAGTGAGGAAGTTGTGTAGATAGAAGAGGTTGAATGGAGGGAAGACCAGCAGAGCATTTAAAAGCTGTAAGTTTTGAAAGATGGGAGGGTCAGGAAAGTAAACCTTCACTCATAAAAGGGACAGGAAATGGTATCAGTTGGGTACAGTTTAGATCAGGAATATTGAAACTAAGATAAGGCATAAACACATATTAAGCATGCAGGACACTGTTGCCCGAGGGACGTTGCGGTTATGAGCTCTACAGGCTCTAGCAGGTGTGTGGCACTTTGAAAGGGGACAGGAATGAGTTTCACAAATTACCAACTTCTGATACTAGTGTATTCTACCATGGAGGAGTAGGCTTAGTAACTTATGACTTGTTCTTTTATAGCGAACAAAAAGTACTATCTATGGAGTGGCCAACTAGCAAGATCCCAGAAATGTGTCACAGGCTGAGGGAATCTGAAACCCTGGCAGCATTATACTGAGTAAGGAACATAAGGCACAGCGGGATGATGCATGGGCTGATTCAATGTGTTCTCTCCTCTTCTTTTCCTCCCAAGTATAGCAGGCACTTGAAATCAAATGGGACAAAGGAATCTGTTATAAGTAATCTGGATAAAATGACAAGGTGTAGCCAAGAAGTCTTATCATGTAGAGGTTTATTTGATGTCCAAGTTAGGTCCAGGAAAGTCCATAGTAGGGCTCAATAGTATAGTTTAGTTGGTAAAGGGAATCCCACCAGGAGCTGGATGACCGCTGCTCAGCCCACTCTCTC